>NC_090655.1:102597376-102862336 GCF_040937935.1 Hyperolius riggenbachi | reverse complement strand
GGGGCTTAAGTAGGGACAGCCGGCACCCATTAAGTGGGTTTAAGTAGGGACAGCCGGCGCCCATTAGGGGGGCTTAAGTAGGGACAGCCGGCGCCCAGGAGGGGGGCTTAAGTAGGGACAGCCGGCGCCCAGGAGGGGGGCTTAAGTAGGGACAGCCGGCGCCCAGGAGGGGGGCTTAAGTAGGGACAGCCGGCGCCCATTAAGGGGGCTTAAGTAGGGACAGCCGGCGCCCATTAAGGGGGCTTAAGTAGGGACAGCCGGCGCCCATTAGGGGGGCTTAAGTAGGGACAGCCGGCGCCCATGAGGGGGGCTTAAACAGGGACAGCTGGCGCCCATTAAGGGGGCTTAAGTAGGGACAGCCGGCGCCCATTAGGGGGGCTTAAGTAGGGACAGCCGGCGCCCATTAAGGGGGCTTAAGTAGGGACAGCCGGCGCCCATTAAGGGGGCTTAAGTAGGGACAGCCGGCGCCCATTAAGGGGGCTTAAGTAGGGACAGCCGGCGCCCATTAGGGGGGCTTAAGTAGGGACAGCCGGCGCCCATGAGGGGGGCTTAAACAGGGACAGCTGGCGCCCATTAAGGATGCTTAAGTAGGGACAGCCGGCGCCCAGGAGGGGGGCTTAAGTAGGGACAGCCGGCGCTAAGGAGTGGGGCTTAAGTAGGGACAGCCGGCGCCCAGGAGTGGGGCTTAAGTAGGGACAGCCGGCGCCCAGGAGGGGGGCTTAAGTAGGGACAGCCGGCGGCCAGGAGAGGGGCTTAAGTAGGGAAAGCCGGCGGCCAGGAGGGGGGCTTAAGTAGGGAAAGCAGGCGCCCAGGAGGGGGGCTTAAGTAGGGACAGCCGGCGCCCATTAGGGGGGCTTAAGTAGGGACAGCCGGCGCCCAGGAGGGGGGCTTAAGTAGGGACAGCCGGCGCCCAGGAGGGGGGCTTAAGTAGGGACAGCCGGCGCCCAGGAGGGGGGCTTAAGTAGGGACAGCCGGCGCCCATGAGGGGGGCTTAAGTAGGGACAGCCGGCGCCCAGGAGGGGGGCGTAAGTAGGGTAAGCCGGCGCCCATTGGGGGGGCTTAAGTAGGGACAGCCGGCGCCCATGAGGGGGTCTTAAGTAGGGACAGCCGGCGCCCATTAGGGGGGCTTAAGTAGGGACAGCCAGCGCCCATTTCAGGGGCTTAAGTAGGGACAGCCGGCGCCAATTTCGGGGGTTTAAGGACAGCCGCACCCAGGAGGGGGGCTTAAGTAGGGACAGCCGGCGCCCATTAGGGGGGCTTAAGTAGGGACAGCCGGCGCCCATTAGGGGGGCTTAAGTAGGGACAGCCGGCGCCCATTAAGTGGGTTTAAGTAGGGACAGCCGGCGCCCATTAGGGGGGCTTAAGTAGGGACAGCCGGCGCCCATTAGGGGGGCTTAAGTAGGGACAGCCGGCGCCCAGGAGGGGGGCTTAAGTAGGGACAGCCGGCGCCCAGGAGGGGGGCTTAAGTAGGGACAGCCGGCGCCCAGGAGTGGGGCTTAAGTAGGGACAGCCGGCGCCCAGGAGTGGGGCTTAAGTAGGGACAGCCGGCGCCCAGGAGGGGGCTTAAGTAGGGACAGCCGGCGGCCAGGAGAGGGGCTTAAGTAGGGAAAGCCGGCGGCCAGGAGGGGGGCTTAAGTAGGGAAAGCAGGCGCCCAGGAGGGGGGCTTAAGTAGGGACAGCCGGCGCCCATGAGAGGGGGCTTAAGTAGGGACAGCCGGCGCCCATGAGAGGGGGCTTAAGTAGGGACAGCCGGCGCCCATGAGGGGGGCTTAAGTAGGGACAGCCGGCGCCCAGGAGGGGGGCTTAAGTAGGGTAAGCCGGCGCCCATTAGGGGGGCTTAAGTAGGGACAGCCGGCGCCCATGAGGGGGGCTTAAGTAGGGACAGCCGGCGCCCAGGAGGGGGGCTTAAGTAGGGACAGCCGGCGCCCATTAAGGGGGCTTAAGTAGGGACAGCCGGCGCCCATTAGGGGGGCTTAAGTAGGGACAGCCGGCGCCCATTTCAGGGGCTTAAGTAGGGACAGCCGGCGCCAATTTCGGGGGCTTAAGGACAGCCGCACCCAGGAGGGGGGCTTAAGTAGGGACAGCCGGCGCCCATTAGGGGGGCTTAAGTAGGGACAGCCGGCGCCCATTAGGGGGGCTTAAGTAGGGACAGCCGGCGCCCAGGAGGGGGCTTAAGTAGGGACAGCCGGCGCCCAGGAGGGGGTCTTAAGTAGGGACAGCCGGCACCCAGGAGGGGGGCTTAAGTAGGGACAGCCGGCGCCGAGGAGGGGGGGCTTAAGTAGGGACAGCCGGCGCCCAGGAGGGGGGCTTAAGTAGGGACAGCCGGCGCCCAGGAGGGGGGCTTAAGTAGGGACAGCCGGCGCCCAGGAGGGGGGCTTAAGTAGGGACAGCCGGCGCCCAGGAGGGGGGCTTAAGTAGGGACAGCCGGCGCCCAGGAGGGGGGCTTAAGTAGGGACAGCCGGCGCCCAGGAGGGGGGCTTAAGTAGGGACAGCCGGCGCCCAGGAGGGGGGCTTAAGTAGGGACAGCCGGCGCCCAGGAGAGGGGCTTAAGTAGGGAAAGCCGGCGCCCATTAGGGGGGCTTAAGTAGGGAAAGCCGGCGCCCATTAGGGGGGCTTAAGTAGGGACAGCCGGCGCCCATTAAGGGGGCTTAAGTAGGGACAGCCGGCGCCCATTAAGGGGGCTTAAGTAGGGACAGCCGGCGCCCATTAGGGGGGCTTAAGTAGGGACAGCCGGCGCCCATTAGGGGGGCTTAAGTAGGGACAGCCGGCGCCCATGAGGGGGGATTAAGTAGGGACAGCCGGCGCCCATTAGGGGGGCTTAAACAGGGACAGCCGGCGCCCATTAAGGGGGCTTAAGTAGGGACAGCCGGCGCCAATTAGGGGGGCTTAAGTAGGGACAGCCGGCGCCCATTTCAGGGGCTTAAGTAGGGACAGCTGGCGCCAATTTCGGGGGCTTAAGGACAGCCGCACCCAGGAGGGGGGCTTAAGTAGGGACAGCCGGCGCCCATTAGGGGGGCTTAAGTAGGGACAGCCGGCGCCCAGGAGGGGGGCTTAAGTAGGGACAGCCGGCGCCCAGGAGGGGGGCTAAAGTAGGGACAGCCGGCGCCCAGGAGGGGGGCTAAAGTAGGGACAGCCGGCGCCCAGGAGGGGGGCTAAAGTAGGGACAGCCGGCGCCCAGGAGGGGGGCTAAAGTAGGGACAGCCGGCGCCCAGGAGGGGGGCTTAAGTAGGGACAGCTGGCGCCCAGGAGGGGGGCTTAAGTAGGGTCAGCCGGCGCCCATTAGGGGGGCTTAAAAAGGGACAGCCGGCGCCCAGGAGGGGCGCTTAAGTAGGGACAGCCGGCGCCCAGGAGAGGGGCTTAAGTAGGGAAAGCCGGCGCCCATTAGGGGGGCTTAAGTAGGGACAGCCGGCGCCCATTAAGGGGGCTTAAGTAGGGACAGCCGGCGCCCATTAAGGGGGCTTAAGTAGGGACAGCCGGCGCCCATTAAGGGGGCTTAAGTAGGGACAGCCGGCGCCCATTAAGGGGGCTTAAGTAGGGACAGCCGGCGCCCAGGAGGGGGGCTTAAGTAGGGACAGACGGCGCCCATTAGGGGGGCTTAAGTAGGGACAGCCGGCGCCCAGGAGGGGGGCTTAAGTAGGGACAGCCGGCGCCCAGGAGGGGGGCTTAAGTAGGGACAGCCGGCGCCCAGGAGGGGGGCTTAAGTAGGGACAGCCGGCGCCCAGGAGGGGGGTTTAAGTAGGGACAGCCGGCGCCCAGGAGGGGGGCTTAAGTAGGGACAGCCGGCGCCCAGGAGGGGGGCTTAAGTAGGGACAGCCGGCGCCCAGAAGGGGGGCTTAAGTAGGGACAGCCGGCGCCCAGGAGGGGGGCTTAAGTAGGGACAGCCGGCGGCCAGGAGGGGGGCTTAAGTAGGGACAGCCGGCGCCCAGGAGGGGGGCTTAAGTAGGGACAGCCGGCGCCCAGGAGGGGGGCTTAAGCAGGGACAGCCGGCGCCCAGGAGGGGGGCTTAAGCAGGGACAGCCGGCGCCCAGGAGGGGGGCTTAAGCAGGGACAGCCGGCGCCCAGGAGGGGGGCTTAAGCAGGGACAGCCGGCGCCCAGGAGGGGGGCTTAAGCAGGGACAGCCGGCGCCCAGGAGGGGGGCTTAAGCATGGACAGTCGGCGCCCAGGAGGGGGCTTAAGTAGGGACAGCCGGCGCCCAGGAGGGGGGCTTAAGTAGGGACAGCCGGCACCCAGGAGGGGGGCTTAAGTAGGGACAGCCGGCGCCCAGGAGGGGGGCTAAAGTAGGGACAGCCGGCGCCCAGGAGGGGGGCTAAAGTAGGGACAGCCGGCGCCCAGGAGGGGGGCTAAAGTAGGGACAGCCGGCGCCCAGGAGGGGGGCTAAAGTAGGGACAGCCGGCGCCCAGGAGGGGGGCTTAAGTAGGGACAGCCGGCGCCCAGGAGGGGGGCTTAAGTAGGGTCAGCCGGCGCCCATTAGGGGGGCTTAAAAAGGGACAGCCGGCGCCCAGGAGGGGCGCTTAAGTAGGGACAGCCGGCGCCCAGGAGAGGGGCTTAAGTAGGGAAAGCCGGCGCCCATTAGGGGGGCTTAAGTAGGGACAGCCGGTGCCCATTAAGGGGGCTTAAGTAGGGACAGCCGGCGCCCATTAAGGGGGCTTAAGTAGGGACAGCCGGCGCCCATTAAGGGGGCTTAAGTAGGGACAGCCGGCGCCCAGGAGGGGGGCTTAAGTAGGGACAGACGGCGCCCATTAGGGGGGCTTAAGTAGGGACAGCCGGCGCCCAGGAGGGGGGCTTAAGTAGGGACAGCCGGCGCCCAGGAGGGGGGCTTAAGTAGGGACAGCCGGCGCCCAGGAGGGGGGCTTAAGTAGGGACAGCCGGCGCCCAGGAGGGGGGTTTAAGTAGGGACAGCCGGCGCCCAGGAGGCGGGCTTAAGTAGGGACAGCCGGCGCCCAGGAGGGGGGTTTAAGTAGGGACAGCCGGCGCCCAGGAGGGGGGCTTAAGTAGGGACAGCCGGCGCCCAGGAGGGGGGCTAAAGTAGGGACAGCCGGCGCCCAGGAGGGGGGCTAAAGTAGGGACAGCCGGCGCCCAGGAGGGGGGCTAAAGTAGGGACAGCCGGCGCCCAGGAGGGGGGCTTAAGTAGGGACAGCCGGCGCCCATTTCGGGGGCTTAAGTAGGGACAGCCGGCGCCCATTTCAGGGGCTTTAGTAGGGACAGCCGGCGCCAATTTAGGGGGCTTAAGGACAGCCGCACCCAGGAGGGGGGCTTAAGTAGGGACAGCCGGCGCCCAGGAGGGGGGCTTAAGTAGGGACAGCCGGCGCCCAGGAGGGGGGCTTAAGTAGGGACAGCCGGCGCCCAGGAGGGGGGCTTAAGTAGGGACAGCCGGCGCCCAGGAGGGGGGCTTAAGTAGGGACAGCCGGCGCCCAGGAGGGGGGGCTTAAGTAGGGACAGCCGGCGCCCATTAGGGGGGCTTAAGTAGGGACAGCCGGCGCCCAGCAGTGGGGCTTAAGTCGGGACAGCCGGCGCCCATTAGGGGGGCTTAAGTAGGGACAGCCGGCGCCCATTAGGGGGGCTTAAGTAGGGACAGCCGGCGCCCAGGAGGGGGGCTTAAGTAGGGACAGCCGGCGCCCAGGAGGGGGGCTTAAGTAGGGACAGCCGGCGCCCAGGAGGGGGGCTTAAGTAGGGACAGCCGGCGCCCAGGAGGGGGCTTAAGTAGGGACAGCCGGCGCCGAGGAGGGGGGCTTAAGTAGGGACAGCCGGCGCCCAGGAGGGGGGCTTAAGTAGGGACAGCCGGCGCCCAGGAGGGGGGCTTAAGTAGGGACAGCCGGCGCCCAGGAGGGGGGCTTAAGTAGGGACAGCCGGCGCCCAGAAGGGGGGCTTAAGTAGGGACAGCCGGCGCCCAGGAGGGGGGCTTAAGTAGGGACAGCCGGCGGCCAGGAGGGGGGCTTAAGTAGGGACAGCCGGCGCCCAGGAGGGGGGCTTAAGTAGGGACAGCCGGCGCCCAGGAGGGGGGCTTAAGCAGGGACAGCCGGCGCCCAGGAGGGGGGCTTAAGCAGGGACAGCCGGCGCCCAGGAGGGGGGCTTAAGCAGGGACAGCCGGCGCCCAGGAGGGGGGCTTAAGCAGGGACAGCCGGCGCCCAGGAGGGGGGCTTAAGCAGGGACAGCCGGCGCCCAGGAGGGGGGCTTAAGCATGGACAGTCGGCGCCCAGGAGGGGGCTTAAGTAGGGACAGCCGGCGCCCAGGAGGGGGGCTTAAGTAGGGACAGCCGGCACCCAGGAGGGGGGCTTAAGTAGGGACAGCCGGCGCCCAGGAGGGGGGCTAAAGTAGGGACAGCCGGCGCCCAGGAGGGGGGCTAAAGTAGGGACAGCCGGCGCCCAGGAGGGGGGCTAAAGTAGGGACAGCCGGCGCCCAGGAGGGGGGCTAAAGTAGGGACAGCCGGCGCCCAGGAGGGGGGCTTAAGTAGGGACAGCCGGCGCCCAGGAGGGGGGCTTAAGTAGGGTCAGCCGGCGCCCATTAGGGGGGCTTAAAAAGGGACAGCCGGCGCCCAGGAGGGGCGCTTAAGTAGGGACAGCCGGCGCCCAGGAGAGGGGCTTAAGTAGGGAAAGCCGGCGCCCATTAGGGGGGCTTAAGTAGGGACAGCCGGTGCCCATTAAGGGGGCTTAAGTAGGGACAGCCGGCGCCCATTAAGGGGGCTTAAGTAGGGACAGCCGGCGCCCATTAAGGGGGCTTAAGTAGGGACAGCCGGCGCCCAGGAGGGGGGCTTAAGTAGGGACAGACGGCGCCCATTAGGGGGGCTTAAGTAGGGACAGCCGGCGCCCAGGAGGGGGGCTTAAGTAGGGACAGCCGGCGCCCAGGAGGGGGGCTTAAGTAGGGACAGCCGGCGCCCAGGAGGGGGGCTTAAGTAGGGACAGCCGGCGCCCAGGAGGGGGGTTTAAGTAGGGACAGCCGGCGCCCAGGAGGGGGGCTTAAGTAGGGACAGCCGGCGCCCAGGAGGGGGGTTTAAGTAGGGACAGCCGGCGCCCAGGAGGGGGGCTTAAGTAGGGACAGCCGGCGCCCAGGAGGGGGGCTAAAGTAGGGACAGCCGGCGCCCAGGAGGGGGGCTAAAGTAGGGACAGCCGGCGCCCAGGAGGGGGGCTAAAGTAGGGACAGCCGGCGCCCAGGAGGGGGGCTTAAGTAGGGACAGCCGGCGCCCATTTCGGGGGCTTAAGTAGGGACAGCCGGCGCCCATTTCAGGGGCTTAAGTAGGGACAGCCGGCGCCAATTTAGGGGGCTTAAGGACAGCCGCACCCAGGAGGGGGGCTTAAGTAGGGACAGCCGGCGCCCAGGAGGGGGGCTTAAGTAGGGACAGCCGGCGCCCATTTCGGGGGCTTAAGTAGGGACAGCCGGCGCCCATTTCAGGGGCTTAAGTAGGGACAGCCGGCGCCAATTTAGGGGGCTTAAGGACAGCCGCACCCAGGAGGGGGGCTTAAGTAGGGACAGCCGGCGCCCAGGAGGGGGGCTTAAGTAGGGACAGCCGGCGCCCAGGAGGGGGGCTTAAGTAGGGACAGCCGGCGCCCAGGAGGGGGGCTTAAGTAGGGACAGCCGGCGCCCAGGAGGGGGGCTTAAGTAGGGACAGCCGGCGCCCAGGAGGGGGGCTTAAGTAGGGACAGCCGGCGCCCATTAGGGGGGCTTAAGTAGGGACAGCCGGCGCCCAGCAGTGGGGCTTAAGTCGGGACAGCCGGCGCCCATTAGGGGGGCTTAAGTAGGGACAGCCGGCGCCCATTAGGGGGGCTTAAGTAGGGACAGCCGGCGCCCATTAAGTGGGTTTAAGTAGGGACAGCCGGCGCCCATTAGGGGGGCTTAAGTAGGGACAGCCGGCGCCCATTAGGGGGGCTTAAGTAGGGACAGCCGGCGCCCAGGAGGGGGGCTTAAGTAGGGACAGCCGGCGCCCAGGAGGGGGGCTTAAGTAGGGACAGCCGGCGCCCAGGAGGGGGGCTTAAGTAGGGACAGCCGGCGCCCAGGAGTGGGGCTTAAGTAGGGACAGCCGGCGCCCAGGAGTGGGGCTTAAGTAGGGACAGCCGGCGCCCAGGAGGGGGTTTAAGTAGGGACAGCCGGCGGCCAGGAGAGGGGCTTAAGTAGGGAAAGCCGGCGGCCAGGAGGGGGGCTTAAGTAGGGAAAGCAGGCGCCCAGGAGGGGGGCTTAAGTAGGGACAGCCGGCGCCCATGAGAGGGGGCTTAAGTAGGGACAGCCGGCGCCCATGAGAGGGGGCTTAAGTAGGGACAGCCGGCGCCCATGAGGGGGGCTTAAGTAGGGACAGCCGGCGCCCAGGAGGGGGGCTTAAGTAGGGTAAGCCGGCGCCCATTAGGGGGGCTTAAGTAGGGACAGCCGGCGCCCAGGAGGGGGGCTTAAGTAGGGACAGCCGGCGCCCAGGAGGGGGGCTTAAGTAGGGTCAGCCGGCGCCCATTAGGGGGGCTTAAAAAGGGACAGCCGGCGCCCAGGAGGGGCGCTTAAGTAGGGACAGCTGGCGCCCAGGAGAGGGGCTTAAGTAGGGAAAGCCGGCGCCCATTAAGGGGGCTTAAGTAGGGACAGCTGGCGCCCATTAGGGGGGCTTAAGTAGGGACAGCCGGCGCCCATTTCAGGGGCTTAAGTAGGGACAGCCGGCGCCGAGGAGGGGGGCTTAAGTATGGACAGCCGGCGCCCAGGAGGGGGGCTTAAGTAGGGACTGCCGGCGCCCAGGAGGGGGGCTTAAGTAGGGACAGCCGGCGCCGAGGAGGGGGGGCTTAAGTATGGACAGCCGGCGCCCAGGAGGGGGGCTTAAGTAGGGACAGCCGGCGCCCAGGAGGGGGGCTTAAGTAGGGACAGCCGGCGCCCAGGAGGGGGGCTTAAGTAGGGACAGCCGGCGCCCAGGAGGGGGGCTTAAGTAGGGACAGCCGGCGCCCATTAGGGGGGCTTAAGTAGGGACAGCCGGCGCCCAGGAGGGGGGCTTAAGTAGGGACAGCCGGCGCCCAGGAGGGGGGCTTAAGTAGGGACAGCCGGCGTCCAGGAGGGGGGCTTAAGTAGGGACAGCCGGCGCCCAGGAGGGGGGCTTAAGTAGGGACAGCCGGCGCCCAGGAGGGGGGTTTAAGTAGGGACAGCCGGCGCCCAGGAGGGGGGCTTAAGTAGGGACAGCCGGCGCCCAGGAGGGGGGCTAAAGTAGGGACAGCCGGCGCCCAGGAGGGGGGCTTAAGTAGGGACAGCCGGCGCCGAGGAGGGGGGCTTAAGTAGGGACAGCCGGCGCCCAGGAGGGGGGCTTAAGTAGGGACAGCCGGCACCCAGGAGGGGGGCTTAAGTAGGGACAGCCGGCGCCCAGGAGGGGGGCTTAAGTAGGGACAGCCGGCGCCCAGAAGGGGGGCTTAAGTAGGGACAGCCGGCGCCCAGGAGGGGGGCTTAAGTAGGGACAGCCGGCGGCCAGGAGGGGGGCTTAAGTAGGGACAGCCGGCGCCCAGGAGGGGGGCTTAAGTAGGGACAGCCGGCGCCCAGGAGGGGGGCTTAAGCAGGGACAGCCGGCGCCCAGGAGGGGGGCTTAAGCAGGGACAGCCGGCGCCCAGGAGGGGGGCTTAAGCAGGGACAGCCGGCGCCCAGGAGGGGGGCTTAAGCAGGGACAGCCGGCGCCCAGGAGGGGGGCTTAAGCATGGACAGTCGGCGCCCAGGAGGGGGCTTAAGTAGGGACAGCCGGCGCCCAGGAGGGGGGCTTAAGTAGGGACAGCCGGCGCCCAGGAGGGGGGCTTAAGTAGGGACAGCCGGCACCCAGGAGGGGGGCTTAAGTAGGGACAGCCGGCGCCCAGGAGGGGGGCTAAAGTAGGGACAGCCGGCGCCCAGGAGGGGGGCTAAAGTAGGGACAGCCAGCGCCCAGGAGGGGGGCTAAAGTAGGGACAGCCGGCGCCCAGGAGGGGGGCTAAAGTAGGGACAGCCGGCGCCCAGGAGGGGGGCTTAAGTAGGGACAGCCGGCGCCCAGGAGGGGGGCTTAAGTAGGGTCAGCCGGCGCCCATTAGGGGGGCTTAAAAAGGGACAGCCGGCGCCCAGGAGGGGCGCTTAAGTAGGGACAGCCGGCGCCCAGGAGAGGGGCTTAAGTAGGGAAAGCCGGCGCCCATTAGGGGGGCTTAAGTAGGGACAGCCGGCGCCCATTAAGGGGGCTTAAGTAGGGACAGCCGGCGCCCATTAAGGGGGCTTAAGTAGGGACAGCCGGCGCCCATTAAGGGGGCTTAAGTAGGGACAGCCGGCGCCCAGGAGGGGGGCTTAAGTAGGGACAGACGGCGCCCATTAGGGGGGCTTAAGTAGGGACAGCCGGCGCCCAGGAGGGGGGCTTAAGTAGGGACAGCCGGCGCCCAGGAGGGGGGCTTAAGTAGGGACAGCCGGCGCCCAGGAGGGGGGCTTAAGTAGGGACAGCCGGCGCCCAGGAGGGGGGTTTAAGTAGGGACAGCCGGCGCCCAGGAGGGGGGCTTAAGTAGGGACAGCCGGCGCCCAGGAGGGGGGTTTAAGTAGGGACAGCCGGCGCCCAGGAGGGGGGTTTAAGTAGGGACAGCCGGCGCCCAGGAGGGGGGCTAAAGTAGGGACAGCCGGCGCCCAGGAGGGGGGCTAAAGTAGGGACAGCCGGCGCCCAGGAGGGGGGCTAAAGTAGGGACAGCCGGCGCCCAGGAGGGGGGCTAAAGTAGGGACAGCCGGCGCCCAGGAGGGGGGCTTAAGTAGGGACAGCCGGCGCCCATTTCGGGGGCTTAAGTAGGGACAGCCGGCGCCCATTTCAGGGGCTTAAGTAGGGACAGCCGGCGCCAATTTAGGGGGCTTAAGGACAGCCGCACCCAGGAGGGGGGCTTAAGTAGGGACAGCCGGCGCCCAGGAGGGGGGCTTAAGTAGGGACAGCCGGCGCCCAGGAGGGGGGCTTAAGTAGGGACAGCCGGCGCCCAGGAGGGGGGCTTAAGTAGGGACAGCCGGCGCCCAGGAGGGGGGCTTAAGTAGGGACAGCCGGCGCCCAGGAGGGGGGCTTAAGTAGGGACAGCCGGCGCCCAGGAGGGGGGCTTAAGTAGGGACAGCCGGCGCCCATTAGGGGGGCTTAAGTAGGGACAGCCGGCGCCCAGCAGTGGGGCTTAAGTCGGGACAGCCGGCGCCCATTAGGGGGGCTTAAGTAGGGACAGCCGGCGCCCATTAGGGGGGCTTAAGTAGGGACAGCCGGCGCCCATTAAGTGGGTTTAAGTAGGGACAGCCGGCGCCCATTAGGGGGGCTTAAGTAGGGACAGCCGGCACCCATTAGGGGGGCTTAAGTAGGGACAGCCGGCGCCCAGGAGGGGGGCTTAAGTAGGGACAGCCGGCGCCCAGGAGGGGGGCTTAAGTAGGGACAGCCGGCGCCCAGGAGGGGGGCTTAAGTAGGGACAGCCGGCGCCCAGGAGTGGGGCTTAAGTAGGGACAGCCGGCGCCCAGGAGTGGGGCTTAAGTAGGGACAGCCGGCGCCCAGGAGGGGGTTTAAGTAGGGACAGCCGGCGGCCAGGAGAGGGGCTTAAGTAGGGAAAGCCGGCGGCCAGGAGGGGGGCTTAAGTAGGGAAAGCAGGCGCCCAGGAGGGGGGCTTAAGTAGGGACAGCCGGCGCCCATGAGAGGGGGCTTAAGTAGGGACAGCCGGCGCCCATGAGAGGGGGCTTAAGTAGGGACAGCCGGCGCCCATGAGGGGGGCTTAAGTAGGGACAGCCGGCGCCCAGGAGGGGGGCTTAAGTAGGGTAAGCCGGCGCCCATTAGGGGGGCTTAAGTAGGGACAGCCGGCGCCCAGGAGGGGGGCTTAAGTAGGGACAGCCGGCGCCCAGGAGGGGGGCTTAAGTAGGGTCAGCCGGCGCCCATTAGGGGGGCTTAAAAAGGGACAGCCGGCGCCCAGGAGGGGCGCTTAAGTAGGGACAGCTGGCGCCCAGGAGAGGGGCTTAAGTAGGGAAAGCCGGCGCCCATTAAGGGGGCTTAAGTAGGGACAGCTGGCGCCCATTAGGGGGGCTTAAGTAGGGACAGCCGGCGCCCATTTCAGGGGCTTAAGTAGGGACAGCCGGCGCCGAGGAGGGGGGCTTAAGTATGGACAGCCGGCGCCCAGGAGGGGGGCTTAAGTAGGGACTGCCGGCGCCCAGGAGGGGGGCTTAAGTAGGGACAGCCGGCGCCGAGGAGGGGGGGCTTAAGTATGGACAGCCGGCGCCCAGGAGGGGGGCTTAAGTAGGGACAGCCGGCGCCCAGGAGGGGGGCTTAAGTAGGGACAGCCGGCGCCCAGGAGGGGGGCTTAAGTAGGGACAGCCGGCGCCCAGGAGGGGGGCTTAAGTAGGGACAGCCGGCGCCCATTAGGGGGGCTTAAGTAGGGACAGCCGGCGCCCAGGAGGGGGGCTTAAGTAGGGACAGCCGGCGCCCAGGAGGGGGGCTTAAGTAGGGACAGCCGGCGCCCAGGAGGGGGGCTTAAGTAGGGACAGCCGGCGCCCAGGAGGGGGGTTTAAGTAGGGACAGCCGGCGCCCAGGAGGGGGGCTTAAGTAGGGACAGCCGGCGCCCAGGAGGGGGGCTAAAGTAGGGACAGCCGGCGCCCAGGAGGGGGGCTAAAGTAGGGACAGCCGGCGCCCAGGAGGGGGGCTTAAGTAGGGACAGCCGGCGCCCATTTCGGGGGCTTAAGTAGGGACAGCCGGCGCCCATTTCAGGGGCTTAAGTAGGGACAGCCGGCGCCAATTTAGGGGGCTTAAGGACAGCCGCACCCAGGAGGGGGGCTTAAGTAGGGACAGCCGGCGCCCAGGAGGGGGGCTTAAGTAGGGACAGCCGGCGCCCACGAGGGGGGCTTAAGTAGGGACAGCCGGCGCCCAGGAGGGAGGCTTAAGTAGGGACAGCCGGCGCCCAGGAGGGGGGCTTAAGTAGGGACAGCCGGCGCCCAGGAGGGGGGCTTAAGTAGGGACAGCCGGCGCCCAGGAGGGGGGCTTAAGTAGGGACAGCCGGCGCCCAGGAGGGGGGCTTAAGTAGGGACAGCCGGCGCCGAGGAGGGGGGCTTAAGTAGGGACAGCCGGCGCCCAGGAGGGGGGCTTAAGTAGGGACTGCCGGCGCCCAGGAGGGGGGCTTAAGTAGGGACAGCCGGCGCCCAGG
Organism: Hyperolius riggenbachi; assembly: GCF_040937935.1. Classification (NCBI taxonomy): domain Eukaryota; kingdom Metazoa; phylum Chordata; class Amphibia; order Anura; family Hyperoliidae; genus Hyperolius; species Hyperolius riggenbachi. The sequence goes on along the minus strand of NC_090655.1, from coordinate 102,849,253 downwards.
AGGGGGGCTTAAGTAGGGACAGCCGGCGCCCATTAGGGGGGCTTAAGTAGGGACAGCCCGCGCCCATTAGGGGGGATTAAGTAGGGACAGCCGGCGCCCAGCAGTGGGGCTTAAGTCGGGACAGCCGGCGCCCATTAGGGGGGCTTAAGTAGGGACAGCCGGCGCCCATTAGGGGGGCTTAAGTAGGGACAGCCGGCGCCCATTAAGTGGGTTTAAGTAGGGACAGCCGGCGCCCATTAGGGGGGCTTAAGTAGGGACAGCCGGCGCCCAGGAGGGGGGCTTAAGTAGGGACAGCCGGAGCCCAGGAGGGGGGCTTAAGTAGGGACAGCCGGCGCCCAGGAGGGGGGCTTAAGTAGGGACAGCCGGCGCCCATTAAGGGGGCTTAAGTAGGGACAGCCGGCGCCCATTAAGGGGGCTTAAGTAGGGACAGCCGGCGCCCATTAGGGGGGCTTAAGTAGGGACAGCCGGCGCCCATGAGGGGGGCTTAAACAGGGACAGCTGGCGCCCATTAAGGGGGCTTAAGTAGGGACAGCCGGCGCCCATTAGGGGGGCTTAAGTAGGGACAGCCGGCGCCCATTAAGGGGGCTTAAGTAGGGACAGCCGGCGCCCATTAAGGGGGCTTAAGTAGGGACAGCCGGCGCCCATTAGGGGGGCTTAAGTAGGGACAGCCGGCGCCCATGAGGGGGGCTTAAACAGGGACAGCTGGCGCCCATTAAGGGGGCTTAAGTAGGGACAGCCGGCGCCCAGGAGGGGGGCTTAAGTAGGGACAGCCGGCGCTAAGGAGTGGGGCTTAAGTAGGGACAGCCGGCGCCCAGGAGTGGGGCTTAAGTAGGGACAGCCGGCGCCCAGGAGGGGGGCTTAAGTAGGGACAGCCGGCGGCCAGGAGAGGGGCTTAAGTAGGGAAAGCCGGCGGCCAGGAGGGGGGCTTAAGTAGGGACAGCCGGCGCCCATGAGGGGGGCTTAAGTAGGGACAGCCGGCGCCCATTAGGGGGGCTTAAGTAGGGACAGCCGGCGCCCAGGAGGGGGGCTTAAGTAGGGACAGCCGGCGCCCAGGAGGGGGGCTTAAGTAGGGACAGCCGGCGCCCAGGAGGGGGGCTTAAGTAGGGACAGCCGGCGCCCAGGAGGGGGGCTTAAGTAGGGACAGCCGGCGCCCAGGAGGGGGGCGTAAGTAGGGTAAGCCGGCGCCCATTGGGGGGGCTTAAGTAGGGACAGCCGGCGCCCATGAGGGGGGCTTAAGTAGGGACAGCCGCCGCCCATTAGGGGGGCTTAAGTAGGGACAGCCAGCGCCCATTTCAGGGGCTTAAGTAGGGACAGCCGGCGCCAATTTCGGGGGTTTAAGGACAGCCGCACCCAGGAGGGGGGCTTAAGTAGGGACAGCCGGCGCCCATTAGGGGGGCTTAAGTAGGGACAGCCGGCGCCCATTAGGGGGGCTTAAGTAGGGACAGCCGGCGCCCATTTCAGGGGCTTAAGGACAGCCGCACCCAGGAGGGGGGCTTAAGTAGGGACAGCCGGCGCCCATTAGGGGGGCTTAAGTAGGGACAGCCGGCACCAATTTCGGGGGCTTAAGGACAGCCGCACCCAGGAGGGGGGCTTAAGTAGGGACAGCCGGCGCCCATTAGGGGGGCTTAAGTAGGGACAGCCAGCGCCAATTAGGGGGGCTTAAGTCGGGACAGCCGGTGCCCAGGAGGGGGGCTTAAGTAGGGACAGCCGGCGCCCAGGAGGGGGGCTTAAGTAGGGACAGCCGGCGCCGAGGAGGGGGGCTTAAGTATGGACAGCCGGCGCCCAGGAGGGGGGCTTAAGTAGGGACAGCCGGCGCCCAGGAGGGGGGCTTAAGTAGGGACAGCCGGCGCCCAGGAGGGGGGCTTAAGTAGGGACAGCCGGCGCCCAGGAGGGGGGCTTAAGTAGGGACAGCCGGCGCCCAGGAGGGGGGCTTAAGTAGGGACAGCCGGCGCCCATTAGGGGGAATTAAGTAGGGACAGCCGGCGCCCAGCAGTGGGGCTTAAGTCGGGACAGCCGGCGCCCATTAGGGGGGCTTAAGTCGGGACAGCCGGCGCCCATTAAGTGGGTTTAAGTAGGGACAGCCGGCGCCCATTAGGGGGGCTTAAGTAGGGACAGCCGGCGCCCATTAGGGGGGCTTAAGTAGGGACAGCCGGCGCCCAGGAGGGGGGCTTAAGTAGGGACAGCCGGCGCCCAGGAGGGGGGCTTAAGTAGGGACAGCCGGCGCCCAGGAGTGGGGCTTAAGTAGGGACAGCCGGCGCCCAGGAGTGGGGCTTAAGTAGGGACAGCCGGCGCCCAGGAGGGGGCTTAAGTAGGGACAGCCGGTGGCCAGGAGAGGGGCTTAAGTAGGGAAAGCCGGCGGCCAGGAGGGGGGCTTAAGTAGGGAAAGCAGGCGCCCAGGAGGGGGGCTTAAGTAGGGACAGCCGGCGCCCATGAGAGGGGGCTTAAGTAGGGACAGCCGGCGCCCAGGAGGGGGGCTTAAGTAGGGACAGCCGGCGCCCAGGAGGGGGGCTTAAGTAGGGACAGCCGGCGCCCAGGAGGGGGGCTAAAGTAGGGACAGCCGGCGCCCAGGAGGGGGGCTAAAGTAGGGACAGCCGGCGCCCAGGAGGGGGGCTAAAGTAGGGACAGCCAGCGCCCAGGAGGGGGGCTAAAGTAGGGACAGCCGGCGCCCAGGAGGGGGGCTAAAGTAGGGACAGCCGGCGCCCAGGAGGGGGGCTTAAGTAGGGACAGCCGGCGCCCAGGAGGGGGGCTTAAGTAGGGTCAGCCGGCGCCCATTAGGGGGGCTTAAAAAGGGACAGCCGGCGCCCAGGAGGGGCGCTTAAGTAGGGACAGCCGGCGCCCAGGAGAGGGGCTTAAGTAGGGAAAGCCGGCGCCCATTAGGGGGGCTTAAGTAGGGACAGCCGGCGCCCATTAAGGGGGCTTAAGTAGGGACAGCCGGCGCCCATTAAGGGGGCTTAAGTAGGGACAGCCGGCGCCCATTAAGGGGGCTTAAGTAGGGACAGCCGGCGCCCAGGAGGGGGGCTTAAGTAGGGACAGACGGCGCCCATTAGGGGGGCTTAAGTAGGGACAGCCGGCGCCCAGGAGGGGGGCTTAAGTAGGGACAGCCGGCGCCCAGGAGGGGGGCTTAAGTAGGGACAGCCGGCGCCCAGGAGGGGGGCTTAAGTAGGGACAGCCGGCGCCCAGGAGGGGGGTTTAAGTAGGGACAGCCGGCGCCCAGGAGGGGGGCTTAAGTAGGGACAGCCGGCGCCCAGGAGGGGGGTTTAAGTAGGGACAGCCGGCGCCCAGGAGGGGGGTTTAAGTAGGGACAGCCGGCGCCCAGGAGGGGGGCTAAAGTAGGGACAGCCGGCGCCCAGGAGGGGGGCTAAAGTAGGGACAGCCGGCGCCCAGGAGGGGGGCTAAAGTAGGGACAGCCGGCGCCCAGGAGGGGGGCTAAAGTAGGGACAGCCGGCGCCCAGGAGGGGGGCTTAAGTAGGGACAGCCGGCGCCCATTTCGGGGGCTTAAGTAGGGACAGCCGGCGCCCATTTCAGGGGCTTAAGTAGGGACAGCCGGCGCCAATTTAGGGGGCTTAAGGACAGCCGCACCCAGGAGGGGGGCTTAAGTAGGGACAGCCGGCGCCCAGGAGGGGGGCTTAAGTAGGGACAGCCGGCGCCCAGGAGGGGGGCTTAAGTAGGGACAGCCGGCGCCCAGGAGGGGGGCTTAAGTAGGGACAGCCGGCGCCCAGGAGGGGGGCTTAAGTAGGGACAGCCGGCGCCCAGGAGGGGGGCTTAAGTAGGGACAGCCGGCGCCCAGGAGGGGGGCTTAAGTAGGGACAGCCGGCGCCCATTAGGGGGGCTTAAGTAGGGACAGCCGGCGCCCAGCAGTGGGGCTTAAGTCGGGACAGCCGGCGCCCATTAGGGGGGCTTAAGTAGGGACAGCCGGCGCCCATTAGGGGGGCTTAAGTAGGGACAGCCGGCGCCCATTAAGTGGGTTTAAGTAGGGACAGCCGGCGCCCATTAGGGGGGCTTAAGTAGGGACAGCCGGCACCCATTAGGGGGGCTTAAGTAGGGACAGCCGGCGCCCAGGAGGGGGGCTTAAGTAGGGACAGCCGGCGCCCAGGAGGGGGGCTTAAGTAGGGACAGCCGGCGCCCAGGAGGGGGGCTTAAGTAGGGACAGCCGGCGCCCAGGAGTGGGGCTTAAGTAGGGACAGCCGGCGCCCAGGAGTGGGGCTTAAGTAGGGACAGCCGGCGCCCAGGAGGGGGTTTAAGTAGGGACAGCCGGCGGCCAGGAGAGGGGCTTAAGTAGGGAAAGCCGGCGGCCAGGAGGGGGGCTTAAGTAGGGAAAGCAGGCGCCCAGGAGGGGGGCTTAAGTAGGGACAGCCGGCGCCCATGAGAGGGGGCTTAAGTAGGGACAGCCGGCGCCCATGAGAGGGGGCTTAAGTAGGGACAGCCGGCGCCCATGAGGGGGGCTTAAGTAGGGACAGCCGGCGCCCAGGAGGGGGGCTTAAGTAGGGTAAGCCGGCGCCCATTAGGGGGGCTTAAGTAGGGACAGCCGGCGCCCAGGAGGGGGGCTTAAGTAGGGACAGCCGGCGCCCAGGAGGGGGGCTTAAGTAGGGTCAGCCGGCGCCCATTAGGGGGGCTTAAAAAGGGACAGCCGGCGCCCAGGAGGGGCGCTTAAGTAGGGACAGCTGGCGCCCAGGAGAGGGGCTTAAGTAGGGAAAGCCGGCGCCCATTAAGGGGGCTTAAGTAGGGACAGCTGGCGCCCATTAGGGGGGCTTAAGTAGGGACAGCCGGCGCCCATTTCAGGGGCTTAAGTAGGGACAGCCGGCGCCGAGGAGGGGGGCTTAAGTATGGACAGCCGGCGCCCAGGAGGGGGGCTTAAGTAGGGACTGCCGGCGCCCAGGAGGGGGGCTTAAGTAGGGACAGCCGGCGCCGAGGAGGGGGGGCTTAAGTATGGACAGCCGGCGCCCAGGAGGGGGGCTTAAGTAGGGACAGCCGGCGCCCAGGAGGGGGGCTTAAGTAGGGACAGCCGGCGCCCAGGAGGGGGGCTTAAGTAGGGACAGCCGGCGCCCAGGAGGGGGGCTTAAGTAGGGACAGCCGGCGCCCATTAGGGGGGCTTAAGTAGGGACAGCCGGCGCCCAGGAGGGGGGCTTAAGTAGGGACAGCCGGCGCCCAGGAGGGGGGCTTAAGTAGGGACAGCCGGCGCCCAGGAGGGGGGCTTAAGTAGGGACAGCCGGCGCCCAGGAGGGGGGTTTAAGTAGGGACAGCCGGCGCCCAGGAGGGGGGCTTAAGTAGGGACAGCCGGCGCCCAGGAGGGGGGCTAAAGTAGGGACAGCCGGCGCCCAGGAGGGGGGCTAAAGTAGGGACAGCCGGCGCCCAGGAGGGGGGCTTAAGTAGGGACAGCCGGCGCCCATTTCGGGGGCTTAAGTAGGGACAGCCGGCGCCCATTTCAGGGGCTTAAGTAGGGACAGCCGGCGCCAATTTAGGGGGCTTAAGGACAGCCGCACCCAGGAGGGGGGCTTAAGTAGGGACAGCCGGCGCCCAGGAGGGGGGCTTAAGTAGGGACAGCCGGCGCCCACGAGGGGGGCTTAAGTAGGGACAGCCGGCGCCCAGGAGGGGGGCTTAAGTAGGGACAGCCGGCGCCCAGGAGGGGGGCTTAAGTAGGGACAGCCGGCGCCCAGGAGGGGGGCTTAAGTAGGGACAGCCGGCGCCCAGGAGGGGGGCTTAAGTAGGGACAGCCGGCGCCCAGGAGGGGGGCTTAAGTAGGGACAGCCGGCGCCGAGGAGGGGGGCTTAAGTAGGGACAGCCGGCGCCCAGGAGGGGGGCTTAAGTAGGGACTGCCGGCGCCCAGGAGGGGGGCTTAAGTAGGGACAGCCGGCGCCCAGGAGGGGGGCTTAAGTAGGGACAGCCGGCGCCCATTAGGGGGGCTTAAGTAGGGACAGCCCGCGCCCATTAGGGGGGATTAAGTAGGGACAGCCGGCGCCCAGCAGTGGGGCTTAAGTCGGGACAGCCGGCGCCCATTAGGGGGGCTTAAGTAGGGACAGCCGGCGCCCATTAGGGGGGCTTAAGTAGGGACAGCCGGCGCCCATTAAGTGGGTTTAAGTAGGGACAGCCGGCGCCCATTAGGGGGGCTTAAGTAGGGACAGCCGGCGCCCAGGAGGGGGGCTTAAGTAGGGACAGCCGGAGCCCAGGAGGGGGGCTTAAGTAGGGACAGCCGGCGCCCAGGAGGGGGGCTTAAGTAGGGACAGCCGGCGCCCATTAAGGGGGCTTAAGTAGGGACAGCCGGCGCCCATTAAGGGGGCTTAAGTAGGGACAGCCGGCGCCCATTAGGGGGGCTTAAGTAGGGACAGCCGGCGCCCATGAGGGGGGCTTAAACAGGGACAGCTGGCGCCCATTAAGGGGGCTTAAGTAGGGACAGCCGGCGCCCATTAGGGGGGCTTAAGTAGGGACAGCCGGCGCCCATTAAGGGGGCTTAAGTAGGGACAGCCGGCGCCCATTAAGGGGGCTTAAGTAGGGACAGCCGGCGCCCATTAGGGGGGCTTAAGTAGGGACAGCCGGCGCCCATGAGGGGGGCTTAAACAGGGACAGCTGGCGCCCATTAAGGGGGCTTAAGTAGGGACAGCCGGCGCCCAGGAGGGGGGCTTAAGTAGGGACAGCCGGCGCTAAGGAGTGGGGCTTAAGTAGGGACAGCCGGCGCCCAGGAGTGGGGCTTAAGTAGGGACAGCCGGCGCCCAGGAGGGGGGCTTAAGTAGGGACAGCCGGCGCCCAGGAGGGGGGCGTAAGTAGGGTAAGCCGGCGCCCATTGGGGGGGCTTAAGTAGGGACAGCCGGCGCCCATGAGGGGGGCTTAAGTAGGGACAGCCGGCGCCCATTAGGGGGGCTTAAGTAGGGACAGCCAGCGCCCATTTCAGGGGCTTAAGTAGGGACAGCCGGCGCCAATTTCGGGGGTTTAAGGACAGCCGCACCCAGGAGGGGGGCTTAAGTAGGGACAGCCGGCGCCCATTAGGGGGGCTTAAGTAGGGACAGCCGGCGCCCATTAGGGGGGCTTAAGTAGGGACAGCCGGCGCCCATTTCAGGGGCTTAAGGACAGCCGCACCCAGGAGGGGGGCTTAAGTAGGGACAGCCGGCGCCCATTAGGGGGGCTTAAGTAGGGACAGCCGGCACCAATTTCGGGGGCTTAAGGACAGCCGCACCCAGGAGGGGGGCTTAAGTAGGGACAGCCGGCGCCCATTAGGGGGGCTTAAGTCGGGACAGCCGGTGCCCAGGAGGGGGGCTTAAGTAGGGACAGCCGGCGCCCAGGAGGGGGGCTTAAGTAGGGACAGCCGGCGCCGAGGAGGGGGGCTTAAGTATGGACAGCCGGCGCCCAGGAGGGGGGCTTAAGTAGGGACAGCCGGCGCCCAGGAGGGGGGCTTAAGTAGGGACAGCCGGCGCCCAGGAGGGGGGCTTAAGTAGGGACAGCCGGCGCCCAGGAGGGGGGCTTAAGTAGGGACAGCCGGCGCCCAGGAGGGGGGCTTAAGTAGGGACAGCCGGCGCCCATTAGGGGGGATTAAGTAGGGACAGCCGGCGCCCAGCAGTGGGGCTTAAGTCGGGACAGCCGGCGCCCATTAGGGGGGCTTAAGTAGGGACAGCCGGCGCCCATTAGGGGGGCTTAAGTAGGGACAGCCGGCGCCCATTAAGTGGGTTTAAGTAGGGACAGCCGGCGCCCATTAGGGGGGCTTAAGTAGGGACAGCCGGCGCCCATTAGGGGGGCTTAAGTAGGGACAGCCGGCGCCCAGGAGGGGGGCTTAAGTAGGGACAGCCGGCGCCCAGGAGGGGGGCTTAAGTAGGGACAGCCGGCGCCCAGGAGGGGGGCTTAAGTAGGGACAGCCGGCGCCCAGGAGTGGGGCTTAAGTAGGGACAGCCGGCGCCCAGGAGTGGGGCTTAAGTAGGGACAGCCGGCGCCCAGGAGGGGGCTTAAGTAGGGACAGCCGGCGGCCAGGAGAGGGGCTTAAGTAGGGAAAGCCGGCGGCCAGGAGGGGGGCTTAAGTAGGGAAAGCAGGCGCCCAGGAGGGGGGCTTAAGTAGGGACAGCCGGCGCCCATGAGAGGGGGCTTAAGTAGGGACAGCCGGCGCCCATGAGAGGGGGCTTAAGTAGGGACAGCCGGCGCCCATGAGGGGGGCTTAAGTAGGGACAGCCGGCGCCCAGGAGGGGGGCTTAAGTAGGGTAAGCCGGCGCCCATTAGGGGGGCTTAAGTAGGGACAGCCGGCGCCCATGAGGGGGGCTTAAGTAGGGACAGCCGGCGCCCAGGAGGGGGGCTTAAGTAGGGACAGCCGGCGCCCATTAAGGGGGCTTAAGTAGGGACAGCCGGCGCCCATTAGGGGGGCTTAAGTAGGGACAGCCGGCGCCCATTTCAGGGGCTTAAGTAGGGACAGCCGGCGCCAATTTCGGGGGCTTAAGGACAGCCGCACCCAGGAGGGGGGCTTAAGTAGGGACAGCCGGCGCCCATTAGGGGGGCTTAAGTAGGGACAGCCGGCGCCCATTAGGGGGGCTTAAGTAGGGACAGCCGGCGCCCAGGAGGAGGGCTTAAGTAGGGACAGCCGGCGCCCAGGAGGGGGTCTTAAGTAGGGACAGCCGGCGCCCAGGAGGGGGGCTTAAGTAGGGACAGCCGGCGCCGAGGAGGGGGGGCTTAAGTATGGACAGCCGGCGCCCAGGAGGGGGGCTTAAGTAGGGACAGCCGGCGCCCAGGAGGGGGGCTTAAGTAGGGACAGCCGGCGCCCAGGAGGGGGGCTTAAGTAGGGACAGCCGGCGCCCAGGAGGGGGGCTTAAGTAGGGACAGCCGGCGCCCAGGAGGGGGGCTTAAGTAGGGACAGCCGGCGCCCAGGAGGGGGGCTTAAGTAGGGACAGCCGGCGCCCAGGAGGGGGGCTTAAGTAGGGACAGCCGGCGCCCAGGAGGGGGGCTTAAGTAGGGACAGCCGGCGCCCAGGAGAGGGGCTTAAGTAGGGAAAGCCGGCGCCCATTAGGGGGGCTTAAGTAGGGAAAGCCGGCGCCCATTAGGAGGGCTTAAGTAGGGACAGCCGGCGCCCATTAAGGGGGCTTAAGTAGGGACAGCCGGCGCCCATTAAGGGGGCTTAAGTAGGGACAGCCGGCGCCCATTAGGGGGGCTTAAGTAGGGACAGCCGGCGCCCATGAGGGGGGATTAAGTAGGGACAGCCGGCGCCCATTAGGGGGGCTTAAACAGGGACAGCCGGCGCCCATTAAGGGGGCTTAAGTAGGGACAGCCGGCGCCAATTAGGGGGGCTTAAGTAGGGACAGCCGGCGCCCATTTCAGGGGCTTAAGTAGGGACAGCTGGCGCCAATTTCGGGGGCTTAAGGACAGCCGCACCCAGGAGGGGGGCTTAAGTAGGGACAGCCGGCGCCCATTAGGGGGGCTTAAGTAGGGACAGCCGGCGCCCAGGAGGGGGGCTTAAGTAGGGACAGCTGGCGCCCAGGAGGGGGGCTTAAGTAGGGACAGCCGGCGCCCATTAGGGGGGCTTAAAAAGGGACAGCCGGCGCCCAGGAGGGGCGCTTAAGTAGGGACAGCCGGCGCCCAGGAGAGGGGCTTAAGTAGGGAAAGCCGGCGCCCATTAGGGGGGCTTAAGTAGGGACAGCCGGCGCCCATTAAGGGGGCTTAAGTAGGGACAGCCGGCGCCCATTAAGGGGGCTTAAGTAGGGACAGCCGGCGCCCATTAAGGGGGCTTAAGTAGGGACAGCCGGCGCCCAGGAGGGGGGCTTAAGTAGGGACAGACGGCGCCCATTAGGGGGGCTTAAGTAGGGACAGCCGGCGCCCAGGAGGGGGGCTTAAGTAGGGACAGCCGGCGCCCAGGAGGGGGGCTTAAGTAGGGACAGCCGGCGCCCAGGAGGGGGGTTTAAGTAGGGACAGCCGGCGCCCAGGAGGGGGGCTTAAGTAGGGACAGCCGGCGCCCAGGAGGGGGGCTTAAGTAGGGACAGCCGGCGCCCAGGAGGGGGGCTTAAGTAGGGACAGCCGGCGCCCAGGAGGGGGGCTTAAGTAGGGACAGCCGGCGCCCAGGAGGGGGGCTTAAGTAGGGACAGCCGGCGCCGAGGAGGGGGGCTTAAGTAGGGACAGCCGGCGCCCAGGAGGGGGGCTTAAGTAGGGACAGCCGGCGCCGAGGAGGGGGGCTTAAGTAGGGACAGCCGGCGCCCAGGAGGGGGGCTTAAGTAGGGACAGCCGGCGCCCAGGAGGGGGGCTTAAGTAGGGACAGCCGGCGCCCAGGAGGGGGGCTTAAGTAGGGACAGCCGGCGCCCAGGAGGGGGGCTTAAGTAGGGACAGCCGGCGCCCAGGAGGGGGGCTTAAGTAGGGACAGCCGGCGCCCATTAAGGGGGCTTAAGTAGGGACAGCCGGCGCCCATTAAGGGGGCTTAAGTAGGGACAGCCGGCGCCCATTAAGGGGGCTTAAGTAGGGACAGCCGGCGCCCAGGAGGGGGGCTTAAGTAGGGACAGACGGCGCCCATTAGGGGGGCTTAAGTAGGGACAGCCGGCGCCCAGGAGGGGGGCTTAAGTAGGGACAGCCGGCGCCCAGGAGGGGGGCTTAAGTAGGGACAGCCGGCGCCCAGGAGGGGGGTTTAAGTAGGGACAGCCGGCGCCCAGGAGGGGGGCTTAAGTAGGGACAGCCGGCGCCCAGGAGGGGGGCTTAAGTAGGGACAGCCGGCGCCCAGGAGGGGGGCTTAAGTAGGGACAGCCGGCGCCCAGGAGGGGGGCTTAAGTAGGGACAGCCGGCGCCCAGGAGGGGGGCTTAAGTAGGGACAGCCGGCGCCGAGGAGGGGGGCTTAAGTAGGGACAGCCGGCGCCCAGGAGGGGGGCTTAAGTAGGGACAGCCGGCGCCGAGGAGGGGGGCTTAAGTAGGGACAGCCGGCGCCCAGGAGGGGGGCTTAAGTAGGGACAGCCGGCGCCCAGGAGGGGGGCTTAAGTAGGGACAGCCGGCGCCCAGGAGGGGGGCTTAAGTAGGGACAGCCGGCGCCCAGGAGGGGGGCTTAAGTAGGGACAGCCGGCGCCCAGGAGGGGGGCTTAAGTAGGGACAGCCGGCGCCCAGGAGGGGGGCTTAAGTAGGGACAGCCGGCGCCCAGGAGGGGGGCTTAAGTAGGGACAGCCGGCGCCCAGGAGGGGGGCTTAAGTAGGGACAGCCGGCGCCGAGGAGGGGGGCTTAAGTAGGGACAGCCGGCGCCCAGGAGGGGGGCTTAAGTAGGGACAGCCGGCGCCCAGGAGGGGGGCTTAAGTAGGGACAGCCGGCGCCCAGGAGGGGGGCTTAAGTAGGGACAGCCGGCGCCCAGGAGGGGGGCTTAAGTAGGGACAGCCGGCGCCCAGGAGGGGGGCTTAAGTAGGGACAGCCGGCGCCCAGGAGGGGGGCTTAAGTAGGGACAGCCGGCGCCCAGGAGGGGGGCTTAAGTAGGGACAGCCGGCGCCCAGGAGGGGGGCTTAAGTAGGGACAGCCGGCGCCCAGGAGGGGGGCTTAAGCAGGGACAGCCGGCGCCCAGGAGGGGGGCTTAAGCAGGGACAGCCGGCGCCCAGGAGGGGGGCTTAAGCAGGGACAGCCGGCGCCCAGGAGGGGGGCTTAAGCAGGGACAGCCGGCGCCCAGGAGGGGGCTTAAGTAGGGACAGCCGGCGCCCAGGAGGGGGGCTTAAGTAGGGACAGCCGGCGCCCAGGAGGGGGGCTTAAGTAGGGACAGCCGGCACCCAGGAGGGGGGCTTAAGTAGGGACAGCCGGCGCCCAGGAGGGGGGCTAAAGTAGGGACAGCCGGCGCCCAGGAGGGGGGCTAAAGTAGGGACAGCCGGCGCCCAGGAGGGGGGCTAAAGTAGGGACAGCCGGCGCCCAGGAGGGGGGCTAAAGTAGGGACAGCCGGCGCCCAGGAGGGGGGCTTAAGTAGGGACAGCCGGCGCCCAGGAGGGGGGCTTAAGTAGGGTCAGCCGGCGCCCATTAGGGGGGCTTAAAAAGGGACAGCCGGCGCCCAGGAGGGGCGCTTAAGTAGGGACAGCCGGCGCCCAGGAGAGGGGCTTAAGTAGGGAAAGCCGGCGCCCATTAGGGGGGCTTAAGTAGGGACAGCCGGCGCCCATTAAGGGGGCTTAAGTAGGGACAGCCGGCGCCCATTAAGGGGGCTTAAGTAGGGACAGCCGGCGCCCATTAAGGGGGCTTAAGTAGGGACAGCCGGCGCCCAGGAGGGGGGCTTAAGTAGGGACAGACGGCGCCCATTAGGGGGGCTTAAGTAGGGACAGCCGGCGCCCAGGAGGGGGGCTTAAGTAGGGACAGCCGGCGCCCAGGAGGGGGGCTTAAGTAGGGACAGCCGGCGCCCAGGAGGGGGGCTTAAGTAGGGACAGCCGGCGCCCAGGAGGGGGGCTTAAGTAGGGACAGCCGGCGCCCAGGAGGGGGGTTTAAGTAGGGACAGCCGGCGCCCAGGAGGGGGGCTTAAGTAGGGACAGACGGCGCCCATTAGGGGGGCTTAAGTAGGGACAGCCGGCGCCCAGGAGGGGGGCTTAAGTAGGGACAGCCGGCGCCCAGGAGGGGGGCTTAAGTAGGGACAGCCGGCGCCCAGGAGGGGGGCTTAAGTAGGGACAGCCGGCGCCCAGGAGGGGGGCTTAAGTAGGGACAGCCGGCGCCCAGGAGGGGGGCTTAAGTAGGGACAGCCGGCGCCCAGGAGGGGGGCTAAAGTAGGGACAGCCGGCGCCCAGGAGGGGGGCTAAAGTAGGGACAGCCGGCGCCCAGGAGGGGGGCTAAAGTAGGGACAGCCGGCGCCCAGGAGGGGGGCTTAAGTAGGGACAGCCGGCGCCCATTTCGGGGGCTTAAGTAGGGACAGCCGGCGCCCATTTCAGGGGCTTAAGTAGGGACAGCCGGCGCCAATTTAGGGGGCTTAAGGACAGCCGCACCCAGGAGGGGGGCTTAAGTAGGGACAGCCGGCGCCCAGGAGGGGGGCTTAAGTAGGGACAGCCGGCGCCCACGAGGGGGGCTTAAGCAGGGACAGCCGGCGCCCAGGAGGGGGCTTAAGCAGGGACAGCCGGCGCCCAGGAGGGGGGCTTAAGCAGGGACAGCCGGCGCCCAGGAGGGGGCTTAAGTAGGGACAGCCGGCGCCCAGGAGGGGGGCTTAAGTAGGGACAGCCGGCGCCCATTAGGGGGGCTTAAGTAGGGACAGCCGGCGCCCATTAAGGGGGCTTAAGTAGGGACAGCCGGCGCCCATTAAGGGGGCTTAAGTAGGGACAGCCGGCGCCCATTAAGGGGGCTTAAGTAGGGACAGCCGGCGCCCAGGAGGGGGGCTTAAGTAGGGACAGACGGCGCCCATTAGGGGGGCTTAAGTAGGGACAGCCGGCGCCCATTAGGGGGGCTTAAAAAGGGACAGCCGGCGCCCAGGAGGGGCGCTTAAGTAGGGACAGCCGGCGCCCAGGAGAGGGGCTTAAGTAGGGAAAGCCGGCGCCCATTAGGGGGGCTTAAGTAGGGACAGCCGGCGCCCATTAAGGGGGCTTAAGTAGGGACAGCCGGCGCCCATTAAGGGGGCTTAAGTAGGGACAGCCGGCGCCCATTAAGGGGGCTTAAGTAGGGACAGCCGGCGCCCATTAAGGGGGCTTAAGTAGGGACAGCCGGCGCCCAGGAGGGGGGCTAAAGTAGGGACAGCCGGCGCCCAGGAGGGGGGCTAAAGTAGGGACAGCCGGCGCCCAGGAGGGGGGCTAAAGTAGGGACAGCCGGCGCCCATTAAGGGGGCTTAAGTAGGGACAGCCGGCGCCCATTAAGGGGGCTTAAGTAGGGACAGCCGGCGCCCATTAAGGGGGCTTAAGTAGGGACAGCCGGCGCCCAGGAGGGGGGCTTAAGTAGGGACAGACGGCGCCCATTAGGGGGGCTTAAGTAGGGACAGCCGGCGCCCAGGAGGGGGGCTTAAGTAGGGGACAGCCGGCGCCCAGGAGGGGGGCTTAAGTAGGGACAGCCGGCGCCCAGGAGGGGGGTTTAAGTAGGGACAGCCGGCGCCCAGGAGGGGGGCTTAAGTAGGGACAGACGGCGCCCAGGAGGGGGGTTTAAGTAGGGAAAGCCGGCGCCCAGGAGAGGGGCTTAAGTAGGGACAGACGGCGCCCATTAGGGGGGCTTAAGTAGGGACAGCCGGCGCCCATTAAGGGGGCTTAAGTAGGGACAGCCGGCGCCCAGGAGGGGGGCTTAAGTAGGGACAGCCGGCGCCCATTAAGGGGGCTTAAGTAGGGACAGCCGGCGCCCAGGAGGGGGGTTTAAGTAGGGACAGCCGGCGCCCAGGAGGGGGGCTTAAGTAGGGACAGCCGGCGCCCAGGAGGGGGGCTAAAGTAGGGACAGCCGGCGCCCAGGAGGGGGGCTAAAGTAGGGACAGCCGGCGCCCAGGAGGGGGGCTTAAGTAGGGACAGCCGGCGCCCATTTCGGGGGCTTAAGTAGGGACAGCCGGCGCCCATTTCAGGGGCTTAAGTAGGGACAGCCGGCGCCAATTTAGGGGGCTTAAGGACAGCCGCACCCAGGAGGGGGGCTTAAGTAGGGACAGCCGGCGCCCAGGAGGGGTGCTTAAGTAGGGACAGCCGGCGCCCAGGAGGGGGGCTTAAGTAGGGACAGCCGGCGCCCAGGAGGGGGGCTTAAGTAGGGACAGCCGGCGCCCAGGAGGGGGGCTTAAGTAGGGACAGCCGGCGCCCAGGAGGGGGGCTTAAGTAGGGACAGCCGGCGCCCAGGATTTGGGCTTAAGTAGGGACAGCCGGCGCCGAGGAGGGGGGCTTAAGTAGGGACAGCCGGCGCCCAGGAGGGGGGCTTAAGTAGGGACAGCCGGCGCCCAGGAGGGGGGCTTAAGTAGGGACAGCCGGCGCCCAGGAGGGGGGCTTAAGTAGGGACAGCCGGCGCCCAGGAGGGGGGCTTAAGTAGGGACAGCCGGCGCCCAGAAGGGGGGCTTAAGTAGGGACAGCCGGCGCCCAGGAGGGGGGCTTAAGTAGGGACAGCCGGCGCCCAGGAGGGGGGCTTAAGTAGGGACAGCCGGCGCCCAGGAGGGGGGCTTAAGTAGGGACAGCCGGCGCCCAGGAGGGGGGCTTAAGCAGGGACAGCCGGCGCCCAGGAGGGGGGCTTAAGCAGGGACAGCCGGCGCCCAGGAGGGGGGCTTAAGCAGGGACAGCCGGCGCCCAGGAGGGGGGCTTAAGCAGGGACAGCCGGCGCCCAGGAGGGGGGCTTAAGCAGGGACAGCCGGCGCCCAGGAGGGGGCTTAAGCAGGGACAGCCGGCGCCCAGGAGGGGGGCTTAAGCAGGGACAGCCGGCGCCCAGGAGGGGGGCTTAAGTAGGGACAGCCGGCACCCAGGAGGGGGGCTTAAGTAGGGACAGCCGGCGCCCATTAAGGGGGCTTAAGTAGGGACAGCCGGCGCCCAGGAGGGGGGCTAAAGTAGGGACAGCCGGCGCCCAGGAGGGGGGCTAAAGTAGGGACAGCCGGCGCCCAGGAGGGGGGCTAAAGTAGGGACAGCCGGCGCCCAGGAGGGGGGCTTAAGTAGGGTTAGCTGGCGCCCAGGAGGGGGGCTTAAGTAGGGACAGCTGGCGCCCAGGAGGGGGGCTTAAGTAGGGTCAGCCGGCGCCCATTAGGGGGGCTTAAAAAGGGACAGCCGGCGCCCATTAGGGGGGCTTAAAAAGGGAGTTAAGGGGGCTTAAGTAGGGACAGCCGGCGCCCATTAAGGGGGCTTAAGTAGGGACAGCCGGCGCCCAGGAGGGGGGCTTAAGTAGGGACAGACGGCGCCCATTAGGGGGGCTTAAGTAGGGACAGCCGGCGCCCAGGAGGGGGGCTTAAGTAGGGACAGCCGGCGCCCAGGAGGGGGGCTTAAGTAGGGACAGCCGGCGCCCAGGAGGGGGGCTTAAGTAGGGACAGCCGGCGCCCAGGAGGGGGGCTTAAGTAGGGACAGCCGGCGCCCAGGAGGGGGGTTTAAGTAGGGACAGCCGGCGCCCAGGAGGGGGGCTTAAGTAGGGACAGCCGGCGCCCAGGAGGGGGGCTAAAGTAGGGACAGCCGGCGCCCAGGAGGGGGGCTAAAGTAGGGACAGCCGGCGCCCAGGAGGGGGGCTTAAGTAGGGACAGCCGGCGCCCATTTCGGGGGCTTAAGTAGGGACAGCCGGCGCCCATTTCAGGGGCTTAAGTAGGGACAGCCGGCGCCAATTTAGGGGGCTTAAGGACAGCCGCACCCAGGAGGGGGGCTTAAGTAGGGACAGCCGGCGCCCAGGAGGGGTGCTTAAGTAGGGACAGCCGGCGCCCAGGAGGGGGGCTTAAGTAGGGACAGCCGGCGCCCAGGAGGGGGGCTTAAGTAGGGACAGCCGGCGCCCAGGAGGGGGGCTTAAGTAGGGACAGCCGGCGCCCAGGAGGGGGGCTTAAGTAGGGACAGCCGGCGCCCAGGATTTGGGCTTAAGTAGGGACAGCCGGCGCCGAGGAGGGGGGCTTAAGTAGGGACAGCTGGCGCCCAGGAGGGGGGCTTAAGTAGGGACAGCCGGCGCCCAGGAGGGGGGCTTAAGTAGGGACAGCCGGCGCCCAGGAGGGGGGCTTAAGTAGGGACAGCCGGCGCCCAGGAGGGGGGCTTAAGTAGGGACAGCCGGCGCCCAGAAGGGGGGCTTAAGTAGGGACAGCCGGCGCCCAGGAGGGGGGCTTAAGTAGGGACAGCCGGCGCCCAGGAGGGGGGCTTAAGTAGGGACAGCCGGCGCCCAGGAGGGGGGCTTAAGTAGGGACAGCCGGCGCCCAGGAGGGGGGCTTAAGCAGGGACAGCCGGCGCCCAGGAGGGGGGCTTAAGCAGGGACAGCCGGCGCCCAGGAGGGGGGCTTAAGCAGGGACAGCCGGCGCCCAGGAGGGGGGCTTAAGCAGGGACAGCCGGCGCCCAGGAGGGGGGCTTAAGCAGGGACAGCCGGCGCCCAGGAGGGGGCTTAAGCAGGGACAGCCGGCGCCCAGGAGGGGGGCTTAAGTAGGGACAGCCGGCGCCCAGGAGGGGGGCTTAAGTAGGGACAGCCGGCACCCAGGAGGGGGGCTTAAGTAGGGACAGCCGGCGCCCAGGAGGGGGGCTAAAGTAGGGACAGCCGGCGCCCAGGAGGGGGGCTAAAGTAGGGACAGCCGGCGCCCAGGAGGGGGGCTAAAGTAGGGACAGCCGGCGCCCAGGAGGGGGGCTAAAGTAGGGACAGCCGGCGCCCAGGAGGGGGGCTAAAGTAGGGACAGCCGGCGCCCAGGAGGGGGGCTTAAGTAGGGACAGCTGGCGCCCAGGAGGGGGGCTTAAGTAGGGTCAGCCGGCGCCCATTAGGGGGGCTTAAAAGGACAGCCGGCGCCCATTAGGGGGGCTTAAAAAGGGACAGCCGGCGCCCAGGAGGGGCGCTTAAGTAGGGACAGCCGGCGCCCAGGAGAGGGGCTTAAGTAGGGAAAGCCGGCGCCCATTAGGGGGGCTTAAGTAGGGACAGCCGGCGCCCATTAAGGGGGCTTAAGTAGGGACAGCCGGCGCCCATTAAGGGGGCTTAAGTAGGGACAGCCGGCGCCCATTAAGGGGGCTTAAGTAGGGACAGCCGGCGCCCAGGAGGGGGGCTTAAGTAGGGACAGACGGCGCCCATTAGGGGGGCTTAAGTAGGGACAGCCGGCGCCCAGGAGGGGGGCTTAAGTAGGGACAGCCGGCGCCCAGGAGGGGGGCTTAAGTAGGGACAGCCGGCGCCCAGGAGGGGGGCTTAAGTAGGGACAGCCGGCGCCCAGGAGGGGGGTTTAAGTAGGGACAGCCGGCGCCCAGGAGGGGGGCTTAAGTAGGGACAGCCGGCGCCCAGGAGGGGGGCTTAAGTAGGGACAGCCGGCGCCCAGGAGGGGGGCTTAAGTAGGGACAGCCGGCGCCCAGGAGGGGGGCTTAAGTAGGGACAGCCGGCGCCCAGGAGGGGGGCTTAAGTAGGGACAGCCGGCGCCGAGGAGGGGGGCTTAAGTAGGGACAGCCGGCGCCCAGGAGGGGGGCTTAAGTAGGGACAGCCGGCGCCCAGGAGGGGGGCTTAAGTAGGGACAGCCGGCGCCCAGGAGGGGGGCTTAAGTAGGGACAGCCGGCGCCCAGGAGGGGGGCTTAAGTAGGGACAGCCGGCGCCCAGGAGGGGGGCTTAAGTAGGGACAGCCGGCGCCCAGGAGGGGGGCTTAAGTAGGGACAGCCGGCGCCCAGGAGGGGGGCTTAAGTAGGGACAGCCGGCGCCCAGGAGGGGGGCTTAAGTAGGGACAGCCGGCGCCCAGGAGGGGGGCTTAAGTAGGGACAGCCGGCGCCCAGGAGGGGGGCTTAAGTAGGGACAGCCGGCGCCGAGGAGGGGGGCTTAAGTAGGGACAGCCGGCGCCCAGGAGGGGGGCTTAAGTAGGGACAGCCGGCGCCCAGGAGGGGGGCTTAAGTAGGGACAG
Organism: Hyperolius riggenbachi; assembly: GCF_040937935.1. Taxonomy (NCBI): domain Eukaryota; kingdom Metazoa; phylum Chordata; class Amphibia; order Anura; family Hyperoliidae; genus Hyperolius; species Hyperolius riggenbachi. The sequence continues at coordinate 102,830,916 of NC_090655.1, read as the reverse complement.
CCGGCGCCCAGGAGGGGGGCTTAAGTAGGGACAGCCGGCGCCCAGGAGGGGGGCTTAAGTAGGGACAGCCGGCGCCCAGGAGGGGGGCTTAAGTAGGGACAGCCGGCGCCCAGAAGGGGGGCTTAAGTAGGGACAGCCGGCGCCCAGGAGGGGGGCTTAAGTAGGGACAGCCGGCGCCCAGGAGGGGGGCTTAAGTAGGGACAGCCGGCGCCCAGGAGGGGGGCTTAAGTAGGGACAGCCGGCGCGCAGGAGGGGGGCTTAAGCAGGGACAGCCGGCGCCCAGGAGGGGGGCTTAAGCAGGGACAGCCGGCGCCCAGGAGGGGGGCTTAAGCAGGGACAGCCGGCGCCCAGGAGGGGGGCTTAAGCAGGGACAGCCGGCGCCCAGGAGGGGGGCTTAAGCAGGGACAGCCGGCGCCCAGGAGGGGGCTTAAGTAGGGACAGCCGGCGCCCAGGAGGGGGCTTAAGTAGGGACAGCCGGCGCCCAGGAGGGGGGCTTAAGTAGGGACAGCCGGCGCCCAGGAGGGGGGCTTAAGTAGGGACAGCCGGCACCCAGGAGGGGGGCTTAAGTAGGGACAGCCGGCGCCTAGGAGTGGGGCTTAAGTAGGGACAGCCGGCGCCCAGGAGGGGGGCTTAAGTAGGGACAGCCGGCGCCCAGGAGAGGGGCTTAAGTAGGGAAAGCCGGCGGCCAGGAGGGGGGCTTAAGTAGGGACAGCCGGCGCCCATGAGGGGGGCTTAAGTAGGGACAGCCGGCGCCCATGAGGGGGGCTTAAGTAGGGACAGCCGGCGCCCAGGAGGGGGGCTTAAGTAGGGTCAGCCGGCGCCCAGGAGGGGGGCTTAAGTAGGGAAAGCCGGCGCCCATGAGGGGGGCTTAAGTAGGGACAGCCGGCGCCCATTAGGGGGGCTTAAGTAGGGACAACCGGCGCCCATTAGGGGGGCTTAAGTAGGGACAGCCGGCGCCCATTAGGGGGGCTTAAGTAGGGACAGCCGGCGCCCATTAAGGGGGCTTAAGTAGGGACAGCTGGCGCCCATTAGGGGGGCTTAAGTAGGGACAGCCGGCGCCCATTTCAGGGGCTTAAGTAGGGACAGCCGGCGCCAATTTCGGGGGCTTAAGGACAGCCGCACCCAGGAGGGGGGCTTAAGTAGGGACAGCCGGCGCCCATTAGGGGGGCTTAAGTAGGGACAGCCGGCGCCCATTAGGGGGGCTTAAGTCGGGACAGCCGGTGCCCAGGAGGGGGGCTTAAGTAGGGACAGCCGGCGCCCAGGAGGGGGGCTTAAGTAGGGACAGCCGGCGCCGAGGAGGGGGGCTTAAGTAGGGACAGCCGGCGCCCAGGAGGGGGGCTTAAGTAGGGACAGCCGGCGCCCAGGAGAGGGGCTTAAGTAGGGAAAGCCGGCGCCCATTAGGGGGGCTTAAGTAGGGAAAGCCGGCGCCCATTAGAGGGGCTTAAGTAGGGACAGCCGGCGCCCATTAAGGGGGCTTAAGTAGGGTCAGCCGGCGCCCAGGAGGGGGGCTTAAGTAGGGAAAGCCGGCGCCCATGAGGGGGGCTTAAGTAGGGACAGCCGGCGCCCATTAGGGGGGCTTAAGTAGGGACAACCGGCGCCCATTAGGGGGGCTTAAGTAGGGACAGCCGGCGCCCATTAGGGGGGCTTAAGTAGGGACAGCCGGCGCCCATTAAGGGGGCTTAAGTAGGGACAGCTGGCGCCCATTAGGGGGGCTTAAGTAGGGACAGCCGGCGCCCATTTCAGGGGCTTAAGTAGGGACAGCCGGCGCCAATTTCGGGGGCTTAAGGACAGCCGGCGCCCAGGAGGGGGGCTTAAGTAGGGACAGCCGGCGCCCAGGAGGGGGGCTTAAGTAGGGACAGCCGGCGCCCAGGAGGGGGGCTTAAGTAGGGACAGCCGGCGCCGAGGAGGGGGGCTTAAGTAGGGACAGCCGGCGCCCAGGAGGGGGGCTTAAGTAGGGACAGCCGGCGCCCAGGAGGGGGGCTTAAGTAGGGACAGCCGGCGCCCAGGAGGGGGGCTTAAGTAGGGACAGCCGGCGCCCAGGAGGGGGGCTTAAGTAGGGACAGCCGGCGCCCAGAAGGGGGGCTTAAGTAGGGACAGCCGGCGCCCAAGAGGGGGGCTTAAGTAGGGACAGCCGGCGCCCAGGAGGGGGGCTTAAGTAGGGACAGCCGGCGCCCAGGAGGGGGGCTTAAGTAGGGACAGCCGGCGCCCAGGAGGGGGGCTTAAGTAGGGACAGCCGGCGCCCAGGAGGGGGGCTTAAGTAGGGACAGCCGGCGCCCAGGAGAGGGGCTTAAGTAGGGAAAGCCGGCGCCCATTAGGGGGGCTTAAGTAGGGAAAGCCGGCGCCCATTAGGGGGGCTTAAGTAGGGACAGCCGGCGCCCATTAAGGGGGCTTAAGTAGGGACAGCCGGCGCCCATTAAGGGGGCTTAAGTAGGGACAGCCGGCGCCCATTAGGGGGGCTTAAGTAGGGACAGACGGCGCCCATGAGGGGGGCTTAAGTAGGGACAGCCGGCGCCCAGGAGGGGGGCTTAAGTAGGGTAAGCCGGCGCCCATTAGGGGGGCTTAAGTAGGGACAGCCGGCGCCCATGAGGGGGGCTTAAGTAGGGACAGCCGGCGCCCAGGAGGGGGGCTTAAGTAGGGACAGCCGGCGCCCATTAAGGGGGCTTAAGTAGGGACAGCCGGCGCCCATTAGGGGGGCTTAAGTAGGGACAGCCGGCGCCCATTTCAGGGGCTTAAGTAGGGACAGCCGGCGCCAATTTCGGGGGCTTAAGGACAGCCGCACCCAGGAGGGGGGCTTAAGTAGGGACAGCCGGCGCCCATTAGGGGGGCTTAAGTAGGGACAGCCGGCGCCCATTAGGGGGGCTTAAGTAGGGACAGCCGGCGCCCATTAGGGGGGCTTAAGTAGGGACAGCCGGCGCCCAGGAGGGGGGTTTAAGTAGGGACAGCCGGCGCCCAGGAGGGGGGCTTAAGTAGGGACAGCCGGCGCCGAGGAGGGGGGGCTTAAGTATGGACAGCCGGCGCCCAGGAGGGGGGCTTAAGTAGGGACAGCCGGCGCCCAGGAGGGGGGCTTAAGTAGGGACAGCCGGCGCCCAGGAGGGGGGCTTAAGTAGGGACAGCCGGCGCCCAGGAGGGGGGCTTAAGTAGGGACAGCCGGCGCCAAGGAGGGGGGCTTAAGTAGGGACAGCCGGCGCCCAGGAGGGGGGCTAAAGTAGGGACAGCCGGCGCCCAGGAGGGGGGCTAAAGTAGGGACAGCCGGCGCCCAGGAGGGGGGCTAAAGTAGGGACAGCCGGCGCCCAGGAGGGGGGCTAAAGTAGGGACAGCCGGCGCCCATTAGGGGGGCTTAAGTAGGGTCAGCCGGCGCCCATTAGGGGGGCTTAAAAAGGGACAGCCGGCGCCCAGGAGGGGCGCTTAAGTAGGGACAGCCGGCGCCCAGGAGAGGGGCTTAAGTAGGGAAAGCCGGCGCCCATTAGGGGGGCTTAAGTAGGGACAGCCGGCGCCCATTAAGGGGGCTTAAGTAGGGACAGCCGGCGCCCATTAAGGGGGCTTAAGTAGGGACAGCCGGCGCCCATTAAGGGGGCTTAAGTAGGGACAGCCGGCGCCCAGGAGGGGGGCTTAAGTAGGGACAGACGGCGCCCATTAGGGGGGCTTAAGTAGGGACAGCCGGCGCCCAGGAGGGGGGCTTAAGTAGGGACAGCCGGCGCCCAGGAGGGGGGCTTAAGTAGGGACAGCCGGCGCCCAGGAGGGGGGCTTAAGTAGGGACAGCCGGCGCCCAGGAGGGGGGTTTAAGTAGGGACAGCCGGCGCCCAGGAGGGGGGCTTAAGTAGGGACAGACGGCGCCCATTAGGGGGGCTTAAGTAGGGACAGCCGGCGCCCAGGAGGGGGGCTTAAGTAGGGACAGCTGGCGCCCAGGAGGGGGGCTTAAGTAGGGACAGCCGGCGCCCAGGAGGGGGGCTTAAGTAGGGACAGCCGGCGCCCAGGAGGGGGGTTTAAGTAGGGACAGCCGGCGCCCAGGAGGGGGGCTTAAGTAGGGACAGCCGGCGCCCAGGAGGGGGGCTAAAGTAGGGACAGCCGGCGCCCAGGAGGGGGGCTAAAGTAGGGACAGCCGGCGCCCAGGAGGGGGGCTAAAGTAGGGACAGCCGGCGCCCAGGAGGGGGGCTTAAGTAGGGACAGCCGGCGCCCATTTCGGGGGCTTAAGTAGGGACAGCCGGCGCCCATTTCAGGGGCTTAAGTAGGGACAGCCGGCGCCAATTTAGGGGGCTTAAGGACAGCCGCACCCAGGAGGGGGGCTTAAGTAGGGACAGCCGGCGCCCAGGAGGGGGGCTTAAGTAGGGACAGCCGGCGCCCACGAGGGGGGCTTAAGCAGGGACAGCCGGCGCCCAGGAGGGGGCTTAAGCAGGGACAGCCGGCGCCCAGGAGGGGGGCTTAAGCAGGGACAGCCGGCGCCCAGGAGGGGGCTTAAGTAGGGACAGCCGGCGCCCAGGAGGGGGGCTTAAGTAGGGACAGCCGGCGCCCAGGAGGGGGGCTTAAGTAGGGACAGCCGGCACCCAGGAGGGGGGCTTAAGTAGGGACAGCCGGCGCCCAGGAGGGGGGCTAAAGTAGGGACAGCCGGCGCCCAGGAGGGGGGCTAAAGTAGGGACAGCCGGCGCCCAGGAGGGGGGCTAAAGTAGGGACAGCCGGCGCCCAGGAGGGGGGCTAAAGTAGGGACAGCCGGCGCCCAGGAGGGGGGCTTAAGCAGGGACAGCTGGCGCCCAGGAGGGGGGCTTAAGTAGGGTCAGCCGGCGCCCATTAGGGGGGCTTAAAAAGGGACAGCCGGCGCCCAGGAGGGGCGCTTAAGTAGGGACAGCCGGCGCCCAGGAGAGGGGCTTAAGTAGGTAAAGCCGGCGCCCATTAGGGGGGCTTAAGTAGGGACAGCCGGCGCCCATTAAGGGGGCTTAAGTAGGGACAGCCGGCGCCCATTAAGGGGGCTTAAGTAGGGACAGCCGGCGCCCATTAAGGGGGCTTAAGTAGGGACAGCCGGCGCCCAGGAGGGGGGCTTAAGTAGGGACAGACGGCGCCCATTAGGGGGGCTTAAGTAGGGACAGCCGGCGCCCAGGAGGGGGGCTTAAGTAGGGACAGCCGGCGCCCAGGAGGGGGGCTTAAGTAGGGACAGCCGGCGCCCAGGAGGGGGGCTTAAGTAGGGACAGCCGGCGCCCAGGAGGGGGGCTTAAGTAGGGACAGCCGGCGCCCAGGAGGGGGGCTTAAGTAGGGACAGCCGGCGCCCAGGAGGGGGGCTTAAGTAGGGACAGCCGGCGCCCAGGAGGGGGGCTTAAGTAGGGACAGCCGGCGCCCAGGAGGGGGGCTTAAGTAGGGACAGCCGGCGCCCAGGAGAGGGGCTTAAGTAGGGAAAGCCGGCGCCCATTAGGGGGGCTTAAGTAGGGAAAGCCGGCGCCCATTAGGGGGGCTTAAGTAGGGACAGCCGGCGCCCATTAAGGGGGCTTAAGTAGGGACAGCCGGCGCCCATTAAGGGGGCTTAAGTAGGGACAGCCGGCGCCCATTAGGGGGGCTTAAGTAGGGACAGCCGGCGCCCATGAGGGGGGATTAAGTAGGGACAGCCGGCGCCCATTAGGGGGGCTTAAACAGGGACAGCCGGCGCCCATTAAGGGGGCTTAAGTAGGGACAGCCGGCGCCAATTAGGGGGGCTTAAGTAGGGACAGCCGGCGCCCATTTCAGGGGCTTAAGTAGGGACAGCTGGCGCCAATTTCGGGGGCTTAAGGACAGCCGCACCCAGGAGGGGGGCTTAAGTAGGGACAGCCGGCGCCCATTAGGGGGGCTTAAGTAGGGACAGCCGGCGCCCAGGAGGGGGGCTTAAGTAGGGACAGCTGGCGCCCAGGAGGGGGGCTTAAGTAGGGACAGCCGGCGCCCATTAGGGGGGCTTAAAAAGGGACAGCCGGCGCCCAGGAGGGGCGCTTAAGTAGGGACAGCCGGCGCCCAGGAGAGGGGCTTAAGTAGGGAAAGCCGGCGCCCATTAGGGGGGCTTAAGTAGGGACAGCCGGCGCCCATTAAGGGGGCTTAAGTAGGGACAGCCGGCGCCCATTAAGGGGGCTTAAGTAGGGACAGCCGGCGCCCATTAAGGGGCCTTAAGTAGGGACAGCCGGCGCCCAGGAGGGGGGCTTAAGTAGGGACAGACGGCGCCCATTAGGGGGGCTTAAGTAGGGACAGCCGGCGCCCAGGAGGGGGGCTTAAGTAGGGACAGCCGGCGCCGAGGAGGGGGGCTTAAGTAGGGACAGCCGGCGCCCAGGAGGGGGGCTTAAGTAGGGACAGCCGGCGCCCAGGAGGGGGGCTTAAGTAGGGACAGCCGGCGCCCAGGAGGGGGGCTTAAGTAGGGACAGCCGGCGCCCAGGAGGGGGGCTTAAGTAGGGACAGCCGGCGCCCAGGAGGGGGGCTTAAGTAGGGACAGCCGGCGCCCAGGAGGGGGGCTTAAGTAGGGACAGCCGGCGCCCAGGAGGGGGGCTTAAGTAGGGACAGCCGGCGCCCAGGAGGGGGGCTTAAGTAGGGACAGCCGGCGCCCAGGAGGGGGGCTTAAGTAGGGACAGCCGGCGCCGAGGAGGGGGGCTTAAGTAGGGACAGCCGGCGCCCAGGAGGGGGGCTTAAGTAGGGACAGCCGGCGCCCAGGAGGGGGGCTTAAGTAGGGACAGCCGGCGCCCAGGAGGGGGGCTTAAGTAGGGACAGCCGGCGCCCAGGAGGGGGGCTTAAGTAGGGACAGCCGGCGCCCAGAAGGGGGGCTTAAGTAGGGACAGCCGGCGCCCAGGAGGGGGGCTTAAGTAGGGACAGCCGGCGCCCAGGAGGGGGGCTTAAGTAGGGACAGCCGGCGCCCAGGAGGGGGGCTTAAGTAGGGACAGCCGGCGCCCAGGAGGGGGGCTTAAGCAGGGACAGCCGGCGCCCAGGAGGGGGGCTTAAGCAGGGACAGCCGGCGCCCAGGAGGGGGGCTTAAGCAGGGACAGCCGGCGCCCAGGAGGGGGGCTTAAGCAGGGACAGCCGGCGCCCAGGAGGGGGGCTTAAGCAGGGACAGCCGGCGCCCAGGAGGGGGGCTTAAGCAGGGACAGCCGGCGCCCAGGAGGGGGCTTAAGTAGGGACAGCCGGCGCCCAGAAGGGGGGCTTAAGTAGGGACAGCCGGCGCCCAGGAGGGGGGCTTAAGTAGGGACAGCCGGCGCCCAGGAGGGGGGCTTAAGTAGGGACAGCCGGCGCCCAGGAGGGGGGCTTAAGTAGGGACAGCCGGCGCCCAGGAGGGGGGCTTAAGCAGGGACAGCCGGCGCCCAGGAGGGGGGCTTAAGCAGGGACAGCCGGCGCCCAGGAGGGGGGCTTAAGCAGGGACAGCCGGCGCCCAGGAGGGGGGCTTAAGCAGGGACAGCCGGCGCCCAGGAGGGGGGCTTAAGCAGGGACAGCCGGCGCCCAGGAGGGGGGCTTAAGCAGGGACAGCCGGCGCCCAGGAGGGGGCTTAAGCAGGGACAGCCGGCGCCCAGGAGGGGGCTTAAGTAGGGACAGCCGGCGCCCAGGAGGGGGGCTTAAGTAGGGACAGCCGGCGCCCAGGAGGGGGGCTTAAGTAGGGACAGCCGGCACCCAGGAGGGGGGCTTAAGTAGGGACAGCCGGCGCCCAGGAGGGGGGCTAAAGTAGGGACAGCCGGCGCCCAGGAGGGGGGCTAAAGTAGGGACAGCCGGCGCCCAGGAGGGGGGCTAAAGTAGGGACAGCCGGCGCCCAGGAGGGGGGCTAAAGTAGGGACAGCCGGCGCCCATTAGGGGGGCTTAAGTAGGGTCAGCCGGCGCCCATTAGGGGGGCTTAAAAAGGGACAGCCGGCGCCCAGGAGGGGCGCTTAAGTAGGGACAGCCGGCGCCCAGGAGAGGGGCTTAAGTAGGGAAAGCCGGCGCCCATTAGGGGGGCTTAAGTAGGGACAGCCGGCGCCCATTAAGGGGGCTTAAGTAGGGACAGCCGGCGCCCATTAAGGGGGCTTAAGTAGGGACAGCCGGCGCCCATTAAGGGGGCTTAAGTAGGGACAGCCGGCGCCCAGGAGGGGGGCTTAAGTAGGGACAGACGGCGCCCATTAGGGGGGCTTAAGTAGGGACAGCCGGCGCCCAGGAGGGGGGCTTAAGTAGGGACAGCCGGCGCCCAGGAGGGGGGGCTTAAGTAGGGACAGCCGGCGCCCAGGAGGGGGGCTTAAGTAGGGACAGCCGGCGCCCAGGAGGGGGGTTTAAGTAGGGACAGCCGGCGCCCAGGAGGGGGGCTTAAGTAGGGACAGACGGCGCCCATTAGGGGGGCTTAAGTAGGGACAGCCGGCGCCCAGGAGGGGGACTTAAGTAGGGACAGCTGGCGCCCAGGAGGGGGGCTTAAGTAGGGACAGCCGGCGCCCAGGAGGGGGGCTTAAGTAGGGACAGCCGGCGCCCAGGAGGGGGGTTTAAGTAGGGACAGCCGGCGCCCAGGAGGGGGGCTTAAGTAGGGACAGCCGGCGCCCAGGAGGGGGGCTAAAGTAGGGACAGCCGGCGCCCAGGAGGGGGGCTAAAGTAGGGACAGCCGGCGCCCAGGAGGGGGGCTAAAGTAGGGACAGCCGGCGCCCAGGAGGGGGGCTTAAGTAGGGACAGCCGGCGCCCATTTCGGGGGCTTAAGTAGGGACAGCCGGCGCCCATTTCAGGGGCTTAAGTAGGGACAGCCGGCGCCAATTTAGGGGGCTTAAGGACAGCCGCACCCAGGAGGGGGGCTTAAGTAGGGACAGCCGGCGCCCAGGAGGGGGGCTTAAGTAGGGACAGCCGGCGCCCACGAGGGGGGCTTAAGCAGGGACAGCCGGCCGCCCAGGAGGGGGCTTAAGCAGGGACAGCCGGCGCCCAGGAGGGGGGCTTAAGCAGGGACAGCCGGCGCCCAGGAGGGGGGCTTAAGTAGGGACAGCCGGCGCCCAGGAGGGGGGCTTAAGTAGGGACAGCCGGCGGCCCAGGAGGGGGGCTTAAGTAGGGACAGCCGGCACCCAGGAGGGGGGCTTAAGTAGGGACCAGCCGGCGCCCAGGAGGGGGGCTAAAGTAGGGACAGCCGGCGCCCAGGAGGGGGGCTAAAGTAGGGACAGCCGGCGCCCAGGAGGGGGGCTAAAGTAGGGACAGCCGGCGCCCAGGAGGGGGGCTAAAGTAGGGACAGCCGGCGCCCAGGAGGGGGGCTAAAGTAGGGACAGCCGGCGCCCAGGAGGGGGGCTTAAGTAGGGACAGCTGGCGCCCAGGAGGGGGGCTTAAGTAGGGTCAGCCGGCGCCCATTAGGGGGGCTTAAAAAGGGACAGCCGGCGCCCAGGAGGGGCGCTTAAGTAGGGACAGCCGGCGCCCAGGAGAGGGGCTTAAGTAGGTAAAGCCGGCGCCCATTAGGGGGGCTTAAGTAGGGACAGCCGGCGCCCATTAAGGGGGCTTAAGTAGGGACAGCCGGCGCCCATTAAGGGGGCTTAAGTAGGGACAGCCGGCGCCCATTAAGGGGGCTTAAGTAGGGACAGCCGGCGCCCAGGAGGGGGGCTTAAGTAGGGACAGACGGCGCCCATTAGGGGGGCTTAAGTAGGGACAGCCGGCGCCCAGGAGGGGGGCTTAAGTAGGGACAGCCGGCGCCCAGGAGGGGGGCTTAAGTAGGGACAGCCGGCGCCCAGGAGGGGGGTTTAAGTAGGGACAGCCGGCGCCCAGGAGGGGGGCTTAAGTAGGGACAGACGGCGCCCATTAGGGGGGCTTAAGTAGGGACAGCCGGCGCCCAGGAGGGGGGCTTAAGTAGGGACAGCCGGCGCCCAGGAGGGGGGCTTAAGTAGGGACAGCCGGCGCCCAGGAGGGGGGCTTAAGTAGGGACAGCCGGCGCCCAGGAGGGGGGTTTAAGTAGGGACAGCCGGCGCCCAGGAGGGGGGCTTAAGTAGGGACAGCCGGCGCCCAGGAGGTGGGCTAAAGTAGGGACAGCCGGCGCCCAGGAGGGGGGCTAAAGTAGGGACAGCCGGCGCCCAGGAGGGGGGCTTAAGTAGGGACAGCCGGCGCCCATTTCGGGGGCTTAAGTAGGGACAGCCGGCGCCCATTTCAGGGGCTTAAGTAGGGACAGCCGGCGCCAATTTAGGGGGCTTAAGGACAGCCGCACCCAGGAGGGGGGCTTAAGTAGGGACAGCCGGCGCCCAGGAGGGGTGCTTAAGTAGGGACAGCCGGCGCCCAGGAGGGGGGCTTAAGTAGGGACAGCCGGCGCCCAGGAGGGGGGCTTAAGTAGGGACAGCCGGCGCCCAGGAGGGGGGCTTAAGTAGGGACAGCCGGCGCCCAGGAGGGGGGCTTAAGTAGGGACAGCCGGCGCCCAGGATTTGGGCTTAAGTAGGGACAGCCGGCGCCGAGGAGGGGGGCTTAAGTAGGGACAGCCGGCGCCCAGGAGGGGGGCTTAAGTAGGGACAGCCGGCGCCCAGGAGGGGGGCTTAAGTAGGGACAGCCGGCGCCCAGGAGGGGGGCTTAAGTAGGGACAGCCGGCGCCCAGGAGGGGGGCTTAAGTAGGGACAGCCGGCGCCCAGAAGGGGGGCTTAAGTAGGGACAGCCGGCGCCCAGGAGGGGGGCTTAAGTAGGGACAGCCGGCGCCCAGGAGGGGGGCTTAAGTAGGGACAGCCGGCGCCCAGGAGGGGGGCTTAAGTAGGGACAGCCGGCGCCCAGGAGGGGGGCTTAAGCAGGGACAGCCGGCGCCCAGGAGGGGGGCTTAAGCAGGGACAGCCGGCGCCCAGGAGGGGGGCTTAAGCAGGGACAGCCGGCGCCCAGGAGGGGGGCTTAAGCAGGGACAGCCGGCGCCCAGGAGGGGGGCTTAAGCAGGGACAGCCGGCGCCCAGGAGGGGGCTTAAACAGGGACAGCCGGCGCCCAGGAGGGGGGCTTAAGTAGGGACAGCCGGCGCCCAGGAGGGGGGCTTAAGTAGGGACAGCCGGCACCCAGGAGGGGGGCTTAAGTAGGGACAGCCGGCGCCCAGGAGGGGGGCTAAAGTAGGGACAGCCGGCGCCCAGGAGGGGGGCTAAAGTAGGGACAGCCGGCGCCCAGGAGGGGGGCTAAAGTAGGGACAGCCGGCGCCCAGGAGGGGGGCTAAAGTAGGGACAGCCGGCGCCCAGGAGGGGGGCTTAAGTAGGGACAGCTGGCGCCCAGGAGGGGGGCTTAAGTAGGGTCAGCCGGCGCCCATTAGGGGGGCTTAAAAAGGGACAGCCGGCGCCCAGGAGGGGCGCTTAAGTAGGGACAGCCGGCGCCCAGGAGAGGGGCTTAAGTAGGGAAAGCCGGCGCCCATTAGGGGGGCTTAAGTAGGGACAGCCGGCGCCCATTAAGGGGGCTTAAGTAGGGACAGCCGGCGCCCAGGAGGGGGGCTTAAGTAGGGACAGTCGGCGCCCATTAGGGGGGCTTAAGTAGGGACAGCCGGCGCCCAGGAGGGGGCTTAAGTAGGGACAGCCGGCGCCCATTAAGGGGGCTTAAGTAGGGACAGCCGGCGCCCAGGAGGGGGGCTTAAGTAGGGACAGTCGGCGCCCATTAGGGGGGCTTAAGTAGGGACAGCCGGCGCCCAGGAGGGGGGCTTAAGTAGGGACAGCCGGCGCCCAGGAGGGGGGCTTAAGTAGGGACAGCCGGCGCCCAGGAGGGGGGCTTAAGTAGGGACAGCCGGCGCCCAGGAGGGGGGCTTAAGTAGGGACAGCCGGCGCCCAGGAGGGGGGCTTAAGTAGGGACAGCCGGCGCCGAGGATGGGGGCTTAAGTAGGGACAGCCGGCGCCCAGGAGGGGGGCTTAAGTAGGGACAGCCGGCGCCCAGGAGGGGGGCTTAAGTAGGGACAGCCGGCGCCGAGGAGGGGGGCTTAAGTAGGGACAGCCGGCGCCCAGGAGGGGGGCTTAAGTAGGGACAGCCGGCGCCCAGGAGGGGGGCTTAAGTAGGGACAGCCGGCGCCCAGGAGGGGGGCTTAAGTAGGGACAGCCGGCGCCCAGGAGGGGGGCTTAAGTAGGGACAGCCGGCGCCCAGGAGGGGGGCTTAAGTAGGGACAGCCGGCGCCCAGGAGGGGGGCTTAAGTAGGGACAGCCGGCGCCCAGGAGGGGGGCTTAAGTAGGGACAGCCGGCGCCCAGGAGGGGGGCTTAAGTAGGGACAGCCGGCGCCCAGGAGGGGGGCTTAAGTAGGGACAGCCGGCGCCCAGGAGGGGGGCTTAAGTAGGGACAGCCGGCGCCGAGGATGGGGGCTTAAGTAGGGACAGCCGGCGCCCAGGAGGGGGGCTTAAGTAGGGACAGCCGGCGCCCAGGAGGGGGGCTTAAGTAGGGACAGCCGGCGCCCAGGAGGGGGGCTTAAGTAGGGACAGCCGGCGCCCAGGAGGGGGGCTTAAGTAGGGACAGCCGGCGCCCAGGAGGGGGGCTTAAGTAGGGACAGCCGGCGCCCAGAAGGGGGGCTTAAGTAGGGACAGCCGGCGCCCAGGAGGGGGGCTTAAGTAGGGACAGCCGGCGCCCAGGAGGGGGGCTTAAGTAGGGACAGCCGGCGCCCAGGAGGGGGGCTTAAGTAGGGACAGCCGGCGCCCAGGAGGGGGGCTTAAGCAGGGACAGCCGGCGCCCAGGAGGGGGGCTTAAGCAGGGACAGCCGGCGCCCAGGAGGGGGGCTTAAGCAGGGACAGCCGGCGCCCAGGAGGGGGGCTTAAGCAGGGACAGCCGGCGCCCAGGAGGGGGGCTTAAGCAGGGACAGCCGGCGCCCAGGAGGGGGCTTAAGTAGGGACAGCCGGCGCCCAGGAGGGGGCTTAAGTAGGGACAGCCGGCGCCCAGGAGGGGGGCTTAAGTAGGGACAGCCGGCACCCAGGAGGGGGGCTTAAGTAGGGACAGCCGGCGCCTAGGAGTGGGGCTTAAGTAGGGACAGCCGGCGCCCAGGAGGGGGGCTTAAGTAGGGACAGCCGGCGCCCAGGAGAGGGGCTTAAGTAGGGAAAGCCGGCGGCCAGGAGGGGGGCTTAAGTAGGGACAGCCGGCGCCCATGAGGGGGGCTTAAGTAGGGACAGCCGGCGCCCATGAGGGGGGCTTAAGTAGGGACAGCCGGCGCCCAGGAGGGGGGCTTAAGTAGGGTCAGCCGGCGCCCAGGAGGGGGGCTTAAGTAGGGAAAGCCGGCGCCCATGAGGGGGGCTTAAGTAGGGACAGCCGGCGCCCATTAGGGGGGCTTAAGTAGGGACAACCGGCGCCCATTAGGGGGGCTTAAGTAGGGACAGCCGGCGCCCATTAGGGGGGCTTAAGTAGGGACAGCCGGCGCCCATTAAGGGGGCTTAAGTAGGGACAGCTGGCGCCCATTAGGGGGGCTTAAGTAGGGACAGCCGGCGCCCATTTCAGGGGCTTAAGTAGGGACAGCCGGCGCCAATTTCGGGGGCTTAAGGACAGCCGCACCCAGGAGGGGGGCTTAAGTAGGGACAGCCGGCGCCCATTAGGGGGGCTTAAGTAGGGACAGCCGGCGCCCATTAGGGGGGCTTAAGTCGGGACAGCCGGTGCCCAGGAGGGGGGCTTAAGTAGGGACAGCCGGCGCCCAGGAGGGGGGCTTAAGTAGGGACAGCCGGCGCCGAGGAGGGGGGCTTAAGTAGGGACAGCCGGCGCCCAGGAGGGGGGCTTAAGTAGGGACAGCCGGCGCCCAGGAGAGGGGCTTAAGTAGGGAAAGCCGGCGCCCATTAGGGGGGCTTAAGTAGGGAAAGCCGGCGCCCATTAGGGGGGCTTAAGTAGGGACAGCCGGCGCCCATTAAGGGGGCTTAAGTAGGGTCAGCCGGCGCCCAGGAGGGGGGCTTAAGTAGGGAAAGCCGGCGCCCATGAGGGGGGCTTAAGTAGGGACAGCCGGCGCCCATTAGGGGGGCTTAAGTAGGGACAACCGGCGCCCATTAGGGGGCTTAAGTAGGGACAGCCGGCGCCCATTAGGGGGGCTTAAGTAGGGACAGCCGGCGCCCATTAAGGGGGCTTAAGTAGGGACAGCTGGCGCCCATTAGGGGGGCTTAAGTAGGGACAGCCGGCGCCCATTTCAGGGGCTTAAGTAGGGACAGCCGGCGCCAATTTCGGGGGCTTAAGGACAGCCGGCGCCCAGGAGGGGGGCTTAAGTAGGGACAGCCGGCGCCCAGGAGGGGGGCTTAAGTAGGGACAGCCGGCGCCCAGGAGGGGGGCTTAAGTAGGGACAGCCGGCGCCGAGGAGGGGGGCTTAAGTAGGGACAGCCGGCGCCCAGGAGGGGGGCTTAAGTAGGGACAGCCGGCGCCCAGGAGGGGGGCTTAAGTAGGGACAGCCGGCGCCCAGAAGGGGGGCTTAAGTAGGGACAGCCGGCGCCGAGGAGGGGGGCTTAAGTAGGGACAGCCGGCGCCCAGGAGGGGGGCTTAAGTAGGGACAGCCGGCGCCCAGGAGGGGGGCTTAAGTAGGGACAGCCGGCGCCCAGGAGGGGGGCTTAAGTAGGGACAGCCGGCGCCCAGGAGGGGGGCTTAAGTAGGGACAGCCGGCGCCGAGGAGGGGGGCTTAAGTAGGGACAGCCGGCGCCCAGGAGGGGGGCTTAAGTAGGGACAGCCGGCGCCCAGGAGGGGGGCTTAAGTAGGGACAGCCGGCGCCCAGGAGGGGGGCTTAAGTAGGGACAGCCGGCGCCGAGGAGGGGGGCTTAAGTAGGGACAGCCGGCGCCCAGGAGGGGGGCTTAAGTAGGGACAGCCGGCGCCCAGGAGGGGGGCTTAAGTAGGGACAGCCGGCGCCCAGGAGGGGGGCTTAAGTAGGGACAGCCGGCGCCCAGGAGGGGGGCTTAAGTAGGGACAGCCGGCGCCCAGAAGGGGGGCTTAAGTAGGGACAGCCGGCGCCCAGGAGGGGGGCTTAAGTAGGGACAGCCGGCGCCCAGGAGGGGGGCTTAAGTAGGGACAGCCGGCGCCCAGGAGGGGGGCTTAAGTAGGGACAGCCGGCGCCCAGGAGGGGGGCTTAAGTAGGGACAGCCGGCGCCCAGGAGGGGGGCTTAAGTAGGGACAGCCGGCGCCCAGGAGAGGGGCTTAAGTAGGGAAAGCCGGCGCCCATTAGGGGGGCTTAAGTAGGGAAAGCCGGCGCCCATTAGGGGGGCTTAAGTAGGGACAGCCGGCGCCCATTAAGGGGGCTTAAGTAGGGACAGCCGGCGCCCATTAAGGGGGCTTAAGTAGGGACAGCCGGCGCCCATTAGGGGGGCTTAAGTAGGGACAGCCGGCGCCCATGAGGGGGGCTTAAGTAGGGACAGCCGGCGCCCAGGAGGGGGGCTTAAGTAGGGTAAGCCGGCGCCCATTAGGGGGGCTTAAGTAGGGACAGCCGGCGCCCATGAGGGGGGCTTAAGTAGGGACAGCCGGCGCCCAGGAGGGGGGCTTAAGTAGGGACAGCCGGCGCCCATTAAGGGGGCTTAAGTAGGGACAGCCGGCGCCCATTAGGGGGGCTTAAGTAGGGACAGCCGGCGCCCATTTCAGGGGCTTAAGTAGGGACAGCCGGCGCCAATTTCGGGGGCTTAAGGACAGCCGCACCCAGGAGGGGGGCTTAAGTAGGGACAGCCGGCGCCCATTAGGGGGGCTTAAGTAGGGACAGCCGGCGCCCATTAGGGGGGCTTAAGTAGGGACAGCCGGCGCCCATTAGGGGGGCTTAAGTAGGGACAGCCGGCGCCCAGGAGGGGGGTTTAAGTAGGGACAGCCGGCGCCCAGGAGGGGGGCTTAAGTAGGGACAGCCGGCGCCGAGGAGGGGGGGCTTAAGTATGGACAGCCGGCGCCCAGGAGGGGGGCTTAAGTAGGGACAGCCGGCGCCCAGGAGGGGGGCTTAAGTAGGGACAGCCGGCGCCCAGGAGGGGGGCTTAAGTAGGGACAGCCGGCGCCCAGGAGGGGGGCTTAAGTAGGGACAGCCGGCGCCCAGGAGGGGGGCTTAAGTAGGGACAGCCGGCGCCCAGGAGGGGGGCTAAAGTAGGGACAGCCGGCGCCCAGGAGGGGGGCTAAAGTAGGGACAGCCGGCGCCCAGGAGGGGGGCTAAAGTAGGGACAGCTGGCGCCCATTAGGGGGGCTTAAGTAGGGTCAGCCGGCGCCCATTAGGGGGGCTTAAAAAGGGACAGCCGGCGCCCAGGAGGGGCGCTTAAGTAGGGACAGCCGGCGCCCAGGAGAGGGGCTTAAGTAGGGAAAGCCGGCGCCCATTAGGGGGGCTTAAGTAGGGACAGCCGGCGCCCATTAAGGGGGCTTAAGTAGGGACAGCCGGCGCCCATTAAGGGGGCTTAAGTAGGGACAGCCGGCGCCCATTAAGGGGGCTTAAGTAGGGACAGCCGGCGCCCAGGAGGGGGGCTTAAGTAGGGACAGACGGCGCCCATTAGGGGGGCTTAAGTAGGGACAGCCGGCGCCCAGGAGGGGGGCTTAAGTAGGGACAGCCGGCGCCCAGGAGGGGGGCTTAAGTAGGGACAGCCGGCGCCCAGGAGGGGGGCTTAAGTAGGGACAGCCGGCGCCCAGGAGGGGGGTTTAAGTAGGGACAGCCGGCGCCCAGGAGGGGGGCTTAAGTAGGGACAGACGGCGCCCATTAGGGGGGCTTAAGTAGGGACAGCCGGCGCCCAGGAGGGGGGCTTAAGTAGGGACAGCTGGCGCCCAGGAGGGGGGCTTAAGTAGGGACAGCCGGCGCCCAGGAGGGGGGCTTAAGTAGGGACAGCCGGCGCCCAGGAGGGGGGTTTAAGTAGGGACAGCCGGCGCCCAGGAGGGGGGTTTAAGTAGGGACAGCCGGCGCCCAGGAGGGGGGCTTAAGTAGGGACAGCCGGCGCCCAGGAGGGGGGCTAAAGTAGGGACAGCCGGCGCCCAGGAGGGGGGCTAAAGTAGGGACAGCCGGCGCCCAGGAGGGGGGCTAAAGTAGGGACAGCCGGCGCCCAGGAGGGGGGCTAAAGTAGGGACAGCCGGCGCCCATTTCGGGGGCTTAAGTAGGGACAGCCGGCGCCCATTTCAGGGGCTTAAGTAGGGACAGCCGGCGCCAATTTAGGGGGCTTAAGGACAGCCGCACCCAGGAGGGGGGCTTAAGTAGGGACAGCCGGCCGCCCAGGAGGGGGGCTTAAGTAGGGACAGCCGGCGCCCCACGAGGGGGGCTTAAGCAGGGACAGCCGGCGCCCAGGAGGGGGCTTAAGCAGGGACAGCCGGCGCCCAGGAGGGGGGCTTAAGCAGGGACAGCCGGCGCCCAGGAGGGGGCTTAAGTAGGGGACAGCCGGCGCCCAGGAGGGGGGCTTAAGTAGGGACAGCCGGCGCCCAGGAGGGGGGGCTTAAGTAGGGACAGCCGGCACCCAGGAGGGGGGCTTAAGTAGGGACAGCCGGCGCCCAGGAGGGGGGCTAAAGTAGGGACAGCCGGCGCCCAGGAGGGGGCTAAAGTAGGGACAGCCGGCGCCCAGGAGGGGGGCTAAAGTAGGGACAGCCGGCGCCCAGGAGGGGGGCTAAAGTAGGGACAGGCCGGCGCCCAGGAGGGGGGCTTAAGTAGGGACAGCTGGCGCCCAGGAGGGGGGCTTAAGTAGGGTCAGCCGGCGCCCATTAGGGGGCTTAAAAAGGGACAGCCGGCGCCCAGGAGGGGCGGCCTTAAGTAGGGACAGCCGGCGCCCAGGAGAGGGGCTTAAGTAGGTAAAGCCGGCGCCCATTAGGGGGGCTTAAGTAGGGACAGCCGGCGCCCATTAAGGGGGCTTAAGTAGGGACAGCCGGCGCCCATTAAGGGGGCTTAAGTAGGGACAGCCGGCGCCCATTAAGGGGGCTTAAGTAGGGACAAGCCGGCGCCCAGGAGGGGGGCTTAAGTAGGGACAGACGGCGCCCATTAGGGGGGCTTAAGTAGGGACAGCCGGCGCCCAGGAGGGGGGCTTAAGTAGGGACAGCCGGCGCCCAGGAGGGGGGCTTAAAGTAGGGGACAGCCGGCGCCCAGGAGGGGGGCTTAAGTAGGGACAAGCCGGCGCCCAGGAGGGGGGCTTAAGTAGGGACAGGCCGGCGCCCAGGAGGGGGGGCTTAAGTAGGGACAGCCGGCGCCCAGGAGGGGGGCTTAAGTAGGGACAGCCGGCGCCCAGGAGGGGGGCTTAAGTAGGGACAGCCGGCGCCCCAGGAGGGGGGCTTAAGTAGGGACAGCCGGCGCCCAGGAGGGGGGTCTTAAGTAGGGACAGCCGGCGCCCAGGAGAGGGGCTTAAGTAGGGAAAGCCGGCGCCCATTAGGGGGGCTTAAGTAGGGACAGCCGGCGCCCATTAAGGGGGCTTAAGTAGGGACAGCCGGCGCCCATTAAGGGGCTTAAGTAGGACAGCCGGCGCCCATTAAGGGGGCTTAAGTAGGGACAGCCGGCGCCCATTAAGGGGGCTTAAGTAGGGACAGCCGGCGCCCAGGAGGGGGGCTTAAGTAGGGACAGACGGCGCCCATTAGGGGGGCTTAAGTAGGGACAGCCGGCGCCCAGGAGGGGGGCTTAAGTAGGGACAGCCGGCGCCCAGGAGGGGGGCTTAAGTAGGGACAGCCGGCGCCCAGGAGGGGGGCTTAAGTAGGGGACAGCCGGCGCCCAGGAGGGGGGGCTTAAGTAGGGACAGCCGGCGCCCAGGAGGGGGGCTTAAGTAGGGACAGCCGGCGCCCAGGAGGGGGGCTTAAGTAGGGACAGCCGGCGCCCAGGAGGGGGGCTTAAGTAGGGACAGCCGGCGCCCAGGAGGGGGGGCTTAAGTAGGGACAGCCGGCGCCCAGGAGGGGGGCTTAAGTAGGGACAGCCGGCGCCCCAGGAGAGGGGCTTAAGTAGGGAAAGCCGGCGCCCATTAGGGGGGCTTAAGTAGGGAAAGCCGGCGCCCATTAGGGGGGCTTAAGTAGGGACAGCCGGCGCCCATTAAGGGGGCTTAAGTAGGGACAGCCGGCGCCCATTAAGGGGGCTTAAGTAGGGACAGCCGGCGCCCCATGAGGGGGGATTAAGTAGGGACAGCCGGCGCCCATTAGGGGGGCTTTTAAACAGGGACAGCCGGCGCCCATTAAGGGGGCTTAAGTAGGGACAGCCGGCGCCAATTAGGGGGGCTTAAGTAGGGACAGCCGGCGGCCCATTTCAGGGGCTTAAGTAGGGACAGCTGGCGCCAATTTCGGGGGCTTAAGGACAGCCGCACCCAGGAGGGGGGCTAAGTAGGGACAGCCGGCGCCCATTAGGGGGGCTTAAGTAGGGACAGCCGGCGCCCAGGAGGGGGGCTTAAGTAGGGACAGCTGGCGCCCAGGAGGGGGGGCTTAAGTAGGGACAGCCGGCGCCCATTAGGGGGGCTTAAAAAAGGGACAGCCGGCGCCCAGGAGGGGCGCTTAAGTAGGGACAGCCGGCGCCCAGGAGAGGGGCTTAAGTAGGGAAAGCCGGCGCCCATTAGGGGGGCTTAAGTAGGGACAGCCGGCGCCCATTAAGGGGGCTTAAGTAGGGACAGCCGGCGCCCATTAAGGGGGCTTAAGTAGGGACAGCCGGCGCCCATTAAGGGGCCTTAAGTAGGGACAGCCGGCGCCCAGGAGGGGGGCTTAAGTAGGGACAGACGGCGCCCATTAGGGGGGCTTAAGTAGGGACAGCCGGCGCCCAGGAGGGGGGCTTATGTAGGGACAGCCGGCGCCGAGGAGGGGGGGCTTAAGTAGGGACAGCCGGCGCCCAGGAGGGGGGCTTAAGTAGGGGACAGCCGGCGCCCAGGAGGGGGGCTTAAGTAGGGACAGCCGGCGCCCAGGAGGGGGGCTTAAGTAGGGACAGCCGGCGCCCAGGAGGGGGGCTTAAGTAGGGACAGCCGGCGCCCAGGAGGGGGGCTTAAGTAGGGACAGCCGGCGCCCAGGAGGGGGGCTTAAGTAGGGACAGCAGCCGGCGCCCAGGAGGGGGGCTTAAGTAGGGACAGCCGGCGCCCAGGAGGGGGGCTTAAGTAGGGACAGCCGGCGCCCAGGAGGGGGGCTTAAGTAGGGACAGCCGGCGCCGAGGAGGGGGGCTTAAGTAGGGACAGCCGGCGCCCAGGAGGGGGGCTTAAGTAGGGACAGCCGGCGCCCAGGAGGGGGGCTTAAGTAGGGACAGCCGGCGCCCAGGAGGGGGGGCTTAAGTAGGGACAGCCGGCGCC
This sequence comes from Hyperolius riggenbachi, assembly GCF_040937935.1. Classification (NCBI taxonomy): domain Eukaryota; kingdom Metazoa; phylum Chordata; class Amphibia; order Anura; family Hyperoliidae; genus Hyperolius; species Hyperolius riggenbachi. The sequence continues at coordinate 102,810,923 of NC_090655.1, read as the reverse complement.
CAGGAGGGGGGCTTAAGTAGGGACAGCCGGCGCCCAGAAGGGGGGGCTTAAGTAGGGACAGCCGGCACCCAGGAGGGGGGCTTAAGTAGGGACAGCCGGCGCCCAGGAGGGGGGCTTAAGCAGGGACAGCCCGGCGCCCAGGAGGGGGGCTTAAGCAGGGACAGCCGGCGCCCAGGAGGGGGGCTCTTAAGCAGGGACAGCCGGCGCCCAGGAGGGGGGCTTAAGCAGGGACAGCCGGCGCCCAGGAGGGGGGGCTTAAGCAGGGACAGCCGGCGCCCAGGAGGGGGGCTTAAGCAGGGACAGCCGGCGCCCAGGAGGGGGGCTTTAAGCAGGGACAGCCGGCGCCCAGGAGGGGGGCTTAAGCAGGGACAGCCGGCGCCCAGGAGGGGGCTTAAGTAGGGACAGCCGGCGCCCAGAAGGGGGGCTTAAGTAGGACAGCCGGCGCCCAGGAGGGGGGCTTAAGTAGGGACAGCCGGCGCCCAGGAGGGGGGCTTAAGTAGGGACAGCCGGCGCCCAGGAGGGGGGCTTAAGTAGGGACAGCCGGCGCCCAGGAGGGGGGCTTAAGCTGGGACAGCCGGCGCCCAGGAGGGGGGCTTAAGCAGGGACAGCCGGCGCCCAGGAGGGGGGCTTAAGCAGGGACAGCCGGCGCCCAGGAGGGGGGCTTAAGCAGGGACAGCCGGCGCCAGGAGGGGGGCTTAAGCAGGGACAGCCGGCGCCCCAGGAGGGGGGCTTAAGCAGGGACAGCCGGCGCCCAGGAGGGGGGCTTAAGTAGGGACAGCCGGCGCCCCAGGAGGGGGCTTAAGTAGGGACAGCCGGCGCCCAGGAGGGGGGCTTAAGTAGGGACAGCCGGCACCCAGGAGGGGGGCCTTAAGTAGGGACAGCCGGCGCCCAGGAGGGGGGCTAAAGTAGGGACAGCCGGCGCCAGGAGGGGGGCTAAAGTAGGGACAGCCGGCGCCCAGGAGGGGGGCTAAAGTAGGGACAGCCGGCGCCCAGGAGGGGGGGCTAAAGTAGGGACAGCCGGCGCCCATTAGGGGGGCTTAAGTAGGGTCAGCCGGCGCCCATTAGGGGGGCTTAAAAAGGGACAGCCGGCGCCCAGGAGGGGCGCTTAAGTAGGGACAGCCGGCGCCCAGGAGAGGGGCTTAAGTAGGGAAAGCCGGCGCCCATTAGGGGGGCTTAAGTAGGGACAGCCGGCGCCCATTAAGGGGGCTTAAGTAGGGACAGCCGGCGCCCATTAAGGGGGCTTAAGTAGGGACAGCCGGCGCCCATTAAGGGGGCTTAAGTAGGGACAGCCGGCGCCCAGGAGGGGGGCTTAAGTAGGGACAGACGGCGCCCATTAGGGGGGCTTAAGTAGGGACAGCCGGCGCCCAGGAGGGGGGCTTAAGTAGGGACAGCCGGCGCCCAGGAGGGGGGCTTAAGTAGGGACAGCCGGCGCCCAGGAGGGGGGCTTAAGTAGGGACAGCCGGCGCCCAGGAGGGGGGTTTAAGTAGGGACAGCCGGCGCCCAGGAGGGGGGCTTAAGTAGGGACAGACGGCGCCCATTAGGGGGGCTTAAGTAGGGACAGCCGGCGCCCAGGAGGGGGGCTTAAGTAGGGACAGCTGGCGCCCAGGAGGGGGGCTTAAGTAGGGACAGCCGGCGCCCAGGAGGGGGGCTTAAGTAGGGACAGCCGGCGCCCAGGAGGGGGGTTTAAGTAGGGACAGCCGGCGCCCAGGAGGGGGGCTTAAGTAGGGACAGCCGGCGCCCAGGAGGGGGGCTAAAGTAGGGACAGCCGGCGCCCAGGAGGGGGGCTAAAGTAGGGACAGCCGGCGCCCAGGAGGGGGGCTAAAGTAGGGACAGCCGGCGCCCAGGAGGGGGGCTTAAGTAGGGACAGCCGGCGCCCATTTCGGGGGCTTAAGTAGGGACAGCCGGCGCCCATTTCAGGGGCTTAAGTAGGGACAGCCGGCGCCAATTTAGGGGGCTTAAGGACAGCCGCACCCAGGAGGGGGGCTTAAGTAGGGACAGCCGGCGCCCAGGAGGGGGGCTTAAGTAGGGACAGCCGGCGCCCACGAGGGGGGCTTAAGCAGGGACAGCCGGCGCCCAGGAGGGGGGCTTAAGTAGGGACAGCCGGCGCCCAGGAGGGGGGCTTAAGTAGGGACAGCCGGCACCCAGGAGGGGGGCTTAAGTAGGGACAGCCGGCGCCCAGGAGGGGGGCTAAAGTAGGGACAGCCGGCGCCCAGGAGGGGGGCTAAAGTAGGGACAGCCGGCGCCCAGGAGGGGGGCTTAAAGTAGGGACAGCCGGCGCCCAGGAGGGGGGCTAAAGTAGGGACAGCCGGCGCCCAGGAGGGGGGCTAAAGTAGGGACAGCCGGCGCCCAGGAGGGGGGCTTAAGTAGGGACAGCTGGCGCCCAGGAGGGGGGCTTAAGTAGGGTCAGCCGGCGCCCATTAGGGGGGCTTAAAAAGGGACAGCCGGCGCCCAGGAGGGGCGCTTAAGTAGGGACAGCCGGCGCCCAGGAGAGGGGCTTAATAAGTAGGGACAGCCGGCGCCCATTAAGGGGGCTTAAGTAGGGACAGCCGGCGCCCATTAAGGGGCTTAAGTAGGGACAGCCGGCGCCCATTAAGGGGGCTTAAGTAGGGACAGCCGGCGCCCAGGAGGGGGGCTTAAGTAGGGACAGACGGCGCCCATTAGGGGGCTTAAGTAGGACAGCCGGCGCCCAGGAGGGGGGCTTAAGTAGGGACAGCCGGCGCCCAGGAGGGGGGCTTAAGTAGGGACAGCCGGCGCCCAGGAGGGGGGTTTAAGTAGGGACAGCCGGCGCCCAGGAGGGGGGCTTAAGTAGGGACAGACGGCGCCCATTAGGGGGGCTTAAGTAGGGACAGCCCGGCGCCCAGGAGGGGGGCTTAAGTAGGGACAGCCGGCGCCCAGGAGGGGGCTTAAGTAGGGAGTAGGGACAGCCGGCGCCCAGGAGGGGGGCTTAAGTAGGGACAGCCGGCGCCCAGGAGGGGGGTTTAAGTAGGGACAGCCGGCGCCCAGGAGGGGGGCTTAAGTAGGGACAGCCGGCGCCCAGGAGGTGGGCTAAAGTAGGGACAGCCGGCGCCCAGGAGGGGGGCTAAAGTAGGGACAGCCGGCGCCCAGGAGGGGGGCTTAAGTAGGGACAGCCGGCGCCCATTTCGGGGGCTTAAGTAGGGACAGCCGGCGCCCATTTCAGGGGCTTAAGTAGGGACAGCCGGCGCCAATTTAGGGGGCTTAAGGACAGCCGCACCCAGGAGGGGGGCTTAAGTAGGGACAGCCGGCGCCCAGGAGGGGTGCTTAAGTAGGGACAGCCGGCGCCCAGGAGGGGGGCTTAAGTAGGGACAGCCGGCGCCCAGGAGGGGGGCTTAAGTAGGGACAGCCGGCGCCCAGGAGGGGGGCTTAAGTAGGGACAGCCGGCGCCCAGGAGGGGGGCTTAAGTAGGGACAGCCGGCGCCCAGGATTTGGGCTTAAGTAGGGACAGCCGGCGCCGAGGAGGGGGGCTTAAGTAGGGACAGCCGGCGCCCAGGAGGGGGGCTTAAGTAGGGACAGCCGGCGCCCAGGATTTGGGCTTAAGTAGGGACAGCCGGCGCCGAGGAGGGGGGCTTAAGTAGGGACAGCCGGCGCCCAGGAGGGGGGCTTAAGTAGGGACAGCCGGCGCCCAGGAGGGGGGCTTAAGTAGGGACAGCCGGCGCCCAGGAGGGGGGCTTAAGTAGGGACAGCCGGCGCCCAGGAGGGGGGCTTAAGTAGGGACAGCCGGCGCCCAGAAGGGGGGCTTAAGTAGGGACAGCCGGCGCCCAGGAGGGGGGCTTAAGTAGGGACAGCCGGCGCCCAGGAGGGGGGCTTAAGTAGGGACAGCCGGCGCCCAGGAGGGGGGCTTAAGTAGGGACAGCCGGCGCCCAGGAGGGGGGCTTAAGCAGGGACAGCCGGCGCCCAGGAGGGGGGCTTAAGCAGGGACAGCCGGCGCCCAGGAGGGGGGCTTAAGCAGGGACAGCCGGCGCCCAGGAGGGGGGCTTAAGCAGGGACAGCCGGCGCCCAGGAGGGGGGCTTAAGCAGGGACAGCCGGCGCCCAGGAGGGGGCTTAAACAGGGACAGCCGGCGCCCAGGAGGGGGGCTTAAGTAGGGACAGCCGGCGCCCAGGAGGGGGGCTTAAGTAGGGACAGCCGGCACCCAGGAGGGGGGCTTAAGTAGGGACAGCCGGCGCCCAGGAGGGGGGCTAAAGTAGGGACAGCCGGCGCCCAGGAGGGGGGCTAAAGTAGGGACAGCCGGCGCCCAGGAGGGGGGCTAAAGTAGGGACAGCCGGCGCCCAGGAGGGGGGCTAAAGTAGGGACAGCCGGCGCCCAGGAGGGGGGCTTAAGTAGGGACAGCTGGCGCCCAGGAGGGGGGCTTAAGTAGGGTCAGCCGGCGCCCATTAGGGGGGCTTAAAAAGGGACAGCCGGCGCCCAGGAGGGGCGCTTAAGTAGGGACAGCCGGCGCCCAGGAGAGGGGCTTAAGTAGGGAAAGCCGGCGCCCATTAGGGGGGCTTAAGTAGGGACAGCCGGCGCCCATTAAGGGGGCTTAAGTAGGGACAGCCGGCGCCCATTAAGGGGGCTTAAGTAGGGACAGCCGGCGCCCAGGAGGGGGGCTTAAGTAGGGACAGTCGGCGCCCATTAGGGGGGCTTAAGTAGGGACAGCCGGCGCCCAGGAGGGGGGCTTAAGTAGGGACAGCCGGCGCCCAGGAGGGGGGCTTAAGTAGGGACAGCCGGCGCCCAGGAGGGGGGCTTAAGTAGGGACAGCCGGCGCCCAGGAGGGGGGTTTAAGTAGGGACAGCCGGCGCCCAGGAGGGGGGCTTAAGTAGGGACAGCCGGCGCCCAGGAGGGGGGCTTAAGTAGGGACAGCCGGCGCCCAGGAGGGGGGCTTAAGTAGGGACAGCCGGCGCCCAGGAGGGGGGCTTAAGTAGGGACAGCCGGCGCCCAGGAGGGGGGCTTAAGTAGGGACAGCCGGCGCCGAGGAGGGGGGCTTAAGTAGGGACAGCCGGCGCCCAGGAGGGGGGCTTAAGTAGGGACAGCCGGCGCCCAGGAGGGGGGCTTAAGTAGGGACAGCCGGCGCCCAGGAGGGGGGCTTAAGTAGGGACAGCCGGCGCCGAGGAGGGGGGCTTAAGTAGGGACAGCCGGCGCCCAGGAGGGGGGCTTAAGTAGGGACAGCCGGCGCCCAGGAGGGGGGCTTAAGTAGGGACAGCCGGCGCCCAGGAGGGGGGCTTAAGTAGGGACAGCCGGCGCCCAGGAGGGGGGCTTAAGTAGGGACAGCCGGCGCCCAGGAGGGGGGCTTAAGTAGGGACAGCCGGCGCCCAGGAGGGGGGCTTAAGTAGGGACAGCCGGCGCCCAGGAGGGGGGCTTAAGTAGGGACAGCCGGCGCCCAGGAGGGGGGCTTAAGTAGGGACAGCCGGCGCCCAGGAGGGGGGCTTAAGTAGGGACAGCCGGCACCGAGGATGGGGGCTTAAGTAGGGACAGCCGGCGCCCAGGAGGGGGGCTTAAGTAGGGACAGCCGGCGCCCAGGAGGGGGGCTTAAGTAGGGACAGCCGGCGCCCAGGAGGGGGGCTTAAGTAGGGACAGCCGGCGCCCAGGAGGGGGGCTTAAGTAGGGACAGCCGGCGCCCAGGAGGGGGGCTTAAGTAGGGACAGCCGGCGCCCAGAAGGGGGGCTTAAGTAGGGACAGCCGGCGCCCAGGAGGGGGGCTTAAGTAGGGACAGCCGGCGCCCAGGAGGGGGGCTTAAGCAGGGACAGCCGGCGCCCAGGAGGGGGGCTTAAGCAGGGACAGCCGGCGCCCAGGAGGGGGGCTTAAGCAGGGACAGCCGGCGCCCAGGAGGGGGCTTAAGTAGGGACAGCCGGCGCCCAGGAGGGGGCTTAAGTAGGGACAGCCGGCGCCCAGGAGGGGGGCTTAAGTAGGGACAGCCGGCACCCAGGAGGGGGGCTTAAGTAGGGACAGCCGGCGCCTAGGAGTGGGGCTTAAGTAGGGACAGCCGGCGCCCAGGAGGGGGGCTTAAGTAGGGACAGCCGGCGCCCAGGAGAGGGGCTTAAGTAGGGAAAGCCGGCGGCCAGGAGGGGGGCTTAAGTAGGGACAGCCGGCGCCCATGAGGGGGGCTTAAGTAGGGACAGCCGGCGCCCATGAGGGGGGCTTAAGTAGGGACAGCCGGCGCCCAGGAGGGGGGCTTAAGTAGGGTCAGCCGGCGCCCAGGAGGGGGGCTTAAGTAGGGAAAGCCGGCGCCCATGAGGGGGGCTTAAGTAGGGACAGCCGGCGCCCATTAGGGGGGCTTAAGTAGGGACAACCGGCGCCCATTAGGGGGGCTTAAGTAGGGACAGCCGGCGCCCATTAGGGGGGCTTAAGTAGGGACAGCCGGCGCCCATTAAGGGGGCTTAAGTAGGGACAGCTGGCGCCCATTAGGGGGGCTTAAGTAGGGACAGCCGGCGCCCATTTCAGGGGCTTAAGTAGGGACAGCCGGCGCCAATTTCGGGGGCTTAAGGACAGCCGCACCCAGGAGGGGGGCTTAAGTAGGGACAGCCGGCGCCCATTAGGGGGGCTTAAGTAGGGACAGCCGGCGCCCATTAGGGGGGCTTAAGTCGGGACAGCCGGTGCCCAGGAGGGGGGCTTAAGTAGGGACAGCCGGCGCCCAGGAGGGGGGCTTAAGTAGGGACAGCCGGCGCCGAGGAGGGGGGCTTAAGTAGGGACAGCCGGCGCCCAGGAGGGGGGCTTAAGTAGGGACAGCCGGCGCCCAGGAGAGGGGCTTAAGTAGGGAAAGCCGGCGCCCATTAGGGGGGCTTAAGTAGGGAAAGCCGGCGCCCATTAGGGGGGCTTAAGTAGGGACAGCCGGCGCCCATTAAGGGGGCTTAAGTAGGGTCAGCCGGCGCCCAGGAGGGGGGCTTAAGTAGGGAAAGCCGGCGCCCATGAGGGGGGCTTAAGTAGGGACAGCCGGCGCCCATTAGGGGGGCTTAAGTAGGGACAACCGGCGCCCATTAGGGGGCTTAAGTAGGGACAGCCGGCGCCCATTAGGGGGGCTTAAGTAGGGACAGCCGGCGCCCATTAAGGGGGCTTAAGTAGGGACAGCTGGCGCCCATTAGGGGGGCTTAAGTAGGGACAGCCGGCGCCCATTTCAGGGGCTTAAGTAGGGACAGCCGGCGCCAATTTCGGGGGCTTAAGGACAGCCGGCGCCCAGGAGGGGGGCTTAAGTAGGGACAGCCGGCGCCCAGGAGGGGGGCTTAAGTAGGGACAGCCGGCGCCCAGGAGGGGGGCTTAAGTAGGGACAGCCGGCGCCGAGGAGGGGGGCTTAAGTAGGGACAGCCGGCGCCCAGGAGGGGGGCTTAAGTAGGGACAGCCGGCGCCCAGGAGGGGGGCTTAAGTAGGGACAGCCGGCGCCCAGAAGGGGGGCTTAAGTAGGGACAGCCGGCGCCGAGGAGGGGGGCTTAAGTAGGGACAGCCGGCGCCCAGGAGGGGGGCTTAAGTAGGGACAGCCGGCGCCCAGGAGGGGGGCTTAAGTAGGGACAGCCGGCGCCCATTAGGGGGGCTTAAGTAGGGACAGCCGGCGCCCATTAGGGGGGCTTAAGTAGGGACAGCCGGCGCCCATTAGGGGGGATTAAGTAGGGACAGCCGGCGCCCAGCAGTGGGGCTTAAGTCGGGACAGCCGGCGCCCATTAGGGGGGCTTAAGTAGGGACAGCCGGCGCCCATTAGGGGGGCTTAAGTAGGGACAGCCGGCGCCCATTAAGTGGGTTTAAGTAGGGACAGCCGGCGCCCATTAGGGGGGCTTAAGTAGGGACAGCCAACGCCCAGGAGGGGGGCTTAAGTAGGGACAGCCGGCGCCCAGGAGGGGGGCTTAAGTAGGGACAGCCGGCGCCCAGGAGGGGGGCTTAAGTATGGACAGCCGGCGCCCAGGAGGGGGGCTTAAGTAGGGACAGCCGGCACCCAGGAGGGGGGCTTAAGTAGGGACAGCCGGCGCCCAGGAGGGGGGCTTAAGTAGGGACAGCCGGCGCCAAGGAGGGGGGCTTAAGTAGGGTCAGCCGGCGCCCATTAGGGGGGCTTAAAAAGGGACAGCCGGCGCCCAGGAGGGGCGCTTAAGTAGGGACAGCTGGCGCCCAGGAGAGGGGCTTAAGTAGGGACAGCCGGCGCCCATTAAGGGGGCTTAAGTAGGGACAGCTGGCGCCCATTAAGGGGGCTTAAGTAGGGACAGCCGGCGCCCAGGAGGGGGGCTTAAGTAGGGACAGACGGCGCCCATTAGGGGGGCTTAAGTAGGGACAGCCGGCGCCCAGGAGGGGGGCTTAAGTAGGGACAGCCGGCGCCCAGGAGGGGGGCTTAAGTAGGGACAGCCGGCGCCCAGGAGGGGGGCTTAAGTAGGGACAGCCGGCGCCCAGGAGGGGGGCTTAAGTAGGGACAGCCGGTGCCCAGGAGGGGGGCTTAAGTAGGGACAGTCGGCGCCCAGGAGGGGGGCTTAAGTAGGGACAGCCGGCGCCCAGGAGGGGGGCTTAAGTAGGGACAGCCGGCGCCCAGGAGGGGGGCTTAAGTAGGGACAGCCGGCGCCCAGGAGGGGGGCTTAAGTAGGGACAGCCGGCGCCGAGGAGGGGGGCTTAAGTAGGGACAGCCGGCGCCCAGGAGGGGGGCTTAAGTAGGGACAGCCGGCGCCCAGGAGGGGGGCTTAAGTAGGGACAGCCGGCGCCCAGGAGGGGGGCTTAAGTAGGGACAGCCGGCGCCCAGGAGGGGGGCTTAAGTAGGGACAGCCGGCGCCCAGGAGGGGGGCTTAAGTAGGGACAGCCGGCGCCAGGAGGGGGGCTTAAGTAGGGACAGCCGGCGCCCAGGAGGGGGGCTTAAGTAGGGACAGCCGGCGCCCAGGAGGGGGGCTTAAGTAGGGACAGCCGGCGCCCAGGAGGGGGGCTTAAGTAGGGACAGCCGGCGGCGAGGAGGGGGGCTTAAGTAGGGACAGCCGGCGCCCAGGAGGGGGGCTTAAGTAGGGACAGCCGGCGCCCAGGAGGGGGGCTTAAGTAGGGACAGCCGGCGCCCAGGAGGGGGGCTTAAGTAGGGACAGCCGGCGCCCATTAGGGGGGCTTAAGTAGGGACAGCCGGCGCCCAGGAGGGGGGCTTAAGTAGGGACAGCCGGCGCCCAGGAGGGGGGCTTAAGTAGGGACAGCCGGCGCCCAGGAGGGGGGCTTAAGTAGGGACAGCCGGCGCCCAGGAGGGGGGCTTAAGTAGGGACAGCCGGCGCCCAGGAGGGGGGCTTAAGCAGGGACAGCCGGCGCCCAGGAGGGGGGCTTAAGCAGGGACAGCCGGCGCCCAGGAGGGGGGCTTAAGCAGGGACAGCCGGCGCCCATTAGGGGGGCTTAAGCAGGGACAACTGGCGCCCATTAGGGGGGCTTAAGTAGGGAAAGCCGGCGCCCATGAGGGGGGCTTAAGTAGGGACAGCCGGCGCCCATTAGGGGGGCTTAAGTAGGGACAACCGGCGCCCATTAGGGGGGCTTAAGTAGGGACAGCCGGCGCCCAGGAGGGGGGCTTAAGTAGGGACAGCCGGCGCCCAGGAGGGGGGCTTAAGTAGGGACAGCCGGCGCCCAGGAGGGGGGCTTAAGTAGGGACAGCCGGCGCCGAGGAGGGGGGCTTAAGTAGGGACAGCCGGCGCCCAGGAGGGGGGCTTAAGTAGGGACAGCCGGCGCCCAGGAGGGGGGCTTAAGTAGGGACAGCCGGCGCCCAGGAGGGCGGCTTAAGTAGGGACAGCCGGCGCCCAGGAGGGGGGCTTAAGTAGGGACAGCCGGCGCCGAGGAGGGGGGCTTAAGTAGGGACAGCCGGCGCCCAGGAGGGGGGCTTAAGTAGGGACAGCCGGCGCCCAGGAGGGGGGCTTAAGTAGGGACAGCCGGCGCCCAGGAGGGGGGCTTAAGTAGGGAAAGCCGGCGCCCATTAGGGGGGCTTAAGTAGGGACAACCGGCGCCCATTAGGGGGGCTTAAGTAGGGACAGCCGGCGCCCATTAGGGGGGCTTAAGTAGGGACAACCGGCGCCCATTAGGGGGGCTTAAGTAGGGACAGCCGGCGCCCATTAGGGGGGCTTAAGTAGGGACAGCCGGCGCCCATTAAGGGGGCTTAAGTAGGGACAGCTGGCGCCCATTAGGGGGGCTTAAGTAGGGACAGCCGGCGCCCATTTCAGGGGCTTAAGTAGGGACAGCCGGCGCCAATTTCGGGGGCTTAAGGACAGCCGCACCCAGGAGGGGGGCTTAAGTAGGGACAGCCGGCGCCCATTAGGGGGGCTTAAGTAGGGACAGCCGGCGCCCATTAGGGGGGCTTAAGTCGGGACAGCCGGTGCCCAGGAGGGGGGCTTAAGTAGGGACAGCCGGCGCCCAGGAGGGGGGCTTAAGTAGGGACAGCCGGCGCCGAGGAGGGGGGCTTAAGTATGGACAGCCGGCGCCCAGGAGGTTGGCTTAAGTAGGGACAGCCGGCGCCCAGGAGGGGGGCTTAAGTAGGGACAGCCGGCGCCCAGGAGGGGGGCTTAAGTAGGGACAGCCGGCGCCCATTAGGGGGGCTTAAGTAGGGACAGCCGGCGACCATTAGGGGGGCTTAAGTAGGGACAGCCGGCGCCCATTAGGGGGGATTAAGTAGGGACAGCCGGCGCCCAGCAGTGGGGCTTAAGTCGGGACAGCCGGCGCCCATTAGGGGGGCTTAAGTAGGGACAGCCGGCGCCCATTAGGGGGGCTTAAGTAGGGACAGCCGGCGCCCATTAAGTGGGTTTAAGTAGGGACAGCCGGCGCCCATTAGGGGGGCTTAAGTAGGGACAGCCAACGCCCAGGAGGGGGGCTTAAGTAGGGACAGCCAACGCCCAGGAGGGGGGCTTAAGTAGGGACAGCCGGCGCCCAGGAGGGGGGCTTAAGTAGGGACAGCCGGCGCCCAGGAGGGGGGCTTAAGTATGGACAGCCGGCGCCCAGGAGGGGGGCTTAAGTAGGGACAGCCGGCGCCCAGGAGGGGGGCTTAAGCAGGGACAGCCGGCGCCCAGGAGGGGGGCTTAAGCAGGGACAGCCGGCGCCCAGGAGGGGGCTTAAGTAGGGACAGCCGGCGCCCAGGAGGGGGGCTTAAGTAGGGACAGCCGGCGCCCAGGAGGGGGGCTTAAGTAGGGACAGCCGGCACCCAGGAGGGGGGCTTAAGTAGGGACAGCCGGCACCCAGGAGGGGGGCTTAAGTAGGGACAGCCGGCGCCTAGGAGTGGGGCTTAAGTAGGGACAGCCGGCGCCCAGGAGGGGGGCTTAAGTAGGGACAGCCGGCGCCCAGGAGAGGGGCTTAAGTAGGGAAAGCCGGCGGCCAGGAGGGGGGCTTAAGTAGGGACAGCCGGCGCCCATGAGGGGGGCTTAAGTAGGGACAGCCGGCGCCCAGGAGGGGGGCTTAAGTAGGGACAGCCGGCGCCCAGGAGGGGGGCTTAAGTAGGGTCAGCCGGCGCCCAGGAGGGGGGCTTAAGTAGGGAAAGCCGGCGCCCATGAGGGGGGCTTAAGTAGGGACAGCCGGCGCCCATTAGGGGGGCTTAAGTAGGGACAACCGGCGCCCATTAGGGGGGCTTAAGTAGGGACAGCCGGCGCCCATTAGGGGGGCTTAAGTAGGGACAGCCGGCGCCCATTAAGGGGGCTTAAGTAGGGACAGCTGGCGCCCATTAGGGGGGCTTAAGTAGGGACAGCCGGCGCCCATTTCAGGGGCTTAAGTAGGGACAGCCGGCGCCAATTTCGGGGGCTTAAGGACAGCCGCACCCAGGAGGGGGGCTTAAGTAGGGACAGCCGGCGCCCATTAGGGGGGCTTAAGTAGGGACAGCCGGCGCCCATTAGGGGGGCTTAAGTCGGGACAGCCGGTGCCCAGGAGGGGGGCTTAAGTAGGGACAGCCGGCGCCCAGGAGGGGGGCTTAAGTAGGGACAGCCGGCGCCGAGGAGGGGGGCTTAAGTAGGGACAGCCGGCGCCCAGGAGGGGGGCTTAAGTAGGGACAGCCGGCGCCCAGGAGGGGGGCTTAAGTAGGGACAGCCGGCGCCCAGGAGGGGGGCTTAAGTAGGGACAGCCGGCGCCCAGGAGGGGGGCTTAAGTAGGGACAGCCGGCGCCCATTAGGGGGGCTTAAGTAGGGACAGCCGGCGCCCATTAGGGGGGCTTAAGTAGGGACAGCCGGCGCCCATTAGGGGGGATTAAGTAGGGACAGCCGGCGCCCAGCAGTGGGGCTTAAGTCGGGACAGCCGGCGCCCATTAGGGGGGCTTAAGTAGGGACAGCCGGCGCCCATTAGGGGGGCTTAAGTAGGGACAGCCGGCGCCCATTAAGTGGGTTTAAGTAGGGACAGCCGGCGCCCATTAGGGGGGCTTAAGTAGGGACAGCCAACGCCCAGGAGGGGGGCTTAAGTAGGGACAGCCGGCGCCCAGGAGGGGGGCTTAAGTAGGGACAGCCGGCGCCCAGGAGGGGGGCTTAAGTATGGACAGCCGGCGCCCAGGAGGGGGGCTTAAGTAGGGACAGCCGGCGCCCAGGAGGGGGGCTTAAGTAGGGACAGCCGGCGCCCAGGAGGGGGGCTTAAGTAGGGACAGCCGGCGCCCAGGAGGGGGGCTTAAGCAGGGACAGCCGGCGCCCAGGAGGGGGGCTTAAGCAGGGACAGCCGGCGCCCAGGAGGGGGGCTTAAGCAGGGACAGCCGGCGCCCAGGAGGGGGGCTTAAGCAGGGACAGCCGGCGCCCAGGAGGGGGGCTTAAGCAGGGACAGCCGGCGCCCAGGAGGGGGGCTTAAGCAGGGACAGCCGGCGCCCAGGAGGGGGCTTAAGTAGGGACAGCCGGCGCCCAGGAGGGGGCTTAAGTAGGGACAGCCGGCGCCCAGGAGGGGGGCTTAAGTAGGGACAGCCGGCGCCCAGGAGGGGGGCTTAAGTAGGGACAGCCGGCAACCAGGAGGGGGGCTTAAGTAGGGACAGCCGGCGCCTAGGAGTGGGGCTTAAGTAGGGACAGCCGGCGCCCAGGAGGGGGGCTTAAGTAGGGACAGCCGGCGCCCAGGAGAGGGGCTTAAGTAGGGAAAGCCGGCGGCCAGGAGGGGGGCTTAAGTAGGGACAGCCGGCGCCCATGAGGGGGGCTTAAGTAGGGACAGCCGGCGCCCATGAGGGGGGCTTAAGTAGGGACAGCCGGCGCCCAGGAGGGGGGCTTAAGTAGGGTCAGCCGGCGCCCAGGAGGGGGGCTTAAGTAGGGAAAGCCGGCGCCCATGAGGGGGGCTTAAGTAGGGACAGCCGGCGCCCATTAGGGGGGCTTAAGTAGGGACAACCGGCGCCCATTAGGGGGGCTTAAGTAGGGACAGCCGGCGCCCATTAGGGGGGCTTAAGTAGGGACAGCCGGCGCCCATTAAGGGGGCTTAAGTAGGGACAGCTGGCGCCCATTAGGGGGGCTTAAGTAGGGACAGCCGGCGCCCATTTCAGGGGCTTAAGTAGGGACAGCCGGCGCCAATTTCGGGGGCTTAAGGACAGCCGCACCCAGGAGGGGGGCTTAAGTAGGGACAGCCGGCGCCCATTAGGGGGGCTTAAGTAGGGACAGCCGGCGCCCATTAGGGGGGCTTAAGTCGGGACAGCCGGTGCCCAGGAGGGGGGCTTAAGTAGGGACAGCCGGCGCCCAGGAGGGGGGCTTAAGTAGGGACAGCCGGCGCCGAGGAGGGGGGCTTAAGTAGGGACAGCCGGCGCCCAGGAGGGGGGCTTAAGTAGGGACAGCCGGCGCCCAGGAGAGGGGCTTAAGTAGGGAAAGCCGGCGCCCATTAGGGGGGCTTAAGTAGGGAAAGCCGGCGCCCATTAGGGGGGCTTAAGTAGGGACAGCCGGCGCCCATTAAGGGGGCTTAAGTAGGGTCAGCCGGCGCCCAGGAGGGGGGCTTAAGTAGGGAAAGCCGGCGCCCATGAGGGGGGCTTAAGTAGGGACAGCCGGCGCCCAGGAGGGGGGCTTAAGTAGGGACAGCCGGCGCCGAGGAGGGGGGCTTAAGTAGGGACAGCCGGCGCCCAGGAGGGGGGCTTAAGTAGGGACAGCCGGCGCCCAGGAGGGGGGCTTAAGTAGGGACAGCCGGCGCCCAGGAGGGGGGCTTAAGTAGGGAAAGCCGGCGCCCATGAGGGGGGCTTAAGTAGGGACAGCCGGCGCCCATTAGGGGGGCTTAAGTAGGGACAACCGGCGCCCATTAGGGGGGCTTAAGTAGGAACAGCCGGCGCCCATTAGGGGGGCTTAAGTAGGGACAGCCGGCGCCCATTAAGGGGGCTTAAGTAGGGACAGCTGGCGCCCATTAGGGGGGCTTAAGTAGGGACAGCCGGCGCCCATTTCAGGGGCTTAAGTAGGGACAGCCGGCGCCAATTTCGGGGGCTTAAGGACAGCCGCACCCAGGAGGGGGGCTTAAGTAGGGACAGCCGGCGCCCATTAGGGGGGCTTAAGTAGGGACAGCCGGCGCCCATTAGGGGGGCTTAAGTCGGGACAGCCGGTGCCCAGGAGGGGGGCTTAAGTAGGGACAGCCGGCGCCCAGGAGGGGGGCTTAAGTAGGGGCAGCCGGCGCCGAGGAGGGGGGCTTAAGTATGGACAGCCGGCGCCCAGGAGGTTGGCTTAAGTAGGGACAGCCGGCGCCCAGGAGGGGGGCTTAAGTAGGGACAGCCGGCGCCCAGGAGGGGGGCTTAAGTAGGGACAGCCGGCGCCCATTAGGGGGGCTTAAGTAGGGACAGCCGGCGACCATTAGGGGGGCTTAAGTAGGGACAGCCGGCGCCCATTAGGGGGGATTAAGTAGGGACAGCCGGCGCCCAGCAGTGGGGCTTAAGTCGGGACAGCCGGCGCCCATTAGGGGGGCTTAAGTAGGGACAGCCGGCGCCCATTAGGGGGGCTTAAGTAGGGACAGCCGGCGCCCATTAAGTGGGTTTAAGTAGGGACAGCCGGCGCCCATTAGGGGGGCTTAAGTAGGGACAGCCAACGCCCAGGAGGGGGGCTTAAGTAGGGACAGCCAACGCCCAGGAGGGGGGCTTAAGTAGGGACAGCCGGCGCCCAGGAGGGGGGCTTAAGTAGGGACAGCCGGCGCCCAGGAGGGGGGCTTAAGTATGGACAGCCGGCGCCCAGGAGGGGGGCTTAAGTAGGGACAGCCGGCGCCCAGGAGGGGGGCTTAAGTAGGGACAGCCGGCGCTAAGGAGTGGGGCTTAAGTAGGGACAGCCGGCGCCCAGGAGTGGGGCTTAAGTAGGGACAGCCGGCGCCCAGGGGGGGGCTTAAGTAGGGACAGCCGGCGGCCAGGAGAGGGGCTTAAGTAGGGAAAGCCGGCGGCCAGGAGGGGGGCTTAAGTAGGGAAAGCAGGCGCCCAGGAGGGGGGCTTAAGTAGGGACAGCCGGCGCCCATGAGGGGGGCTTAAGTAGGGACAGCCGGCGCCCATTAGGGGGGCTTAAGTAGGGACAGCCGGCGCCCATTAGGGGGGCTTAAGTAGGGACAGCCGGCGCCCAGGAGTGGGGCTTAAGTAGGGACAGCCAGCGCCCAGGAGGGGGGCTTAAGTAGGGACAGCCGGCGCCCATGAGGGGGGCTTAAGTAGGGACAGCCGGCGCCCATGAGGGGGGCTTAAGTAGGGACAGCCGGCGCCCAGGAGGGGGGCGTAAGTAGGGTAAGCCGGCGCCCATTAGGGGGGCTTAAGTAGGGACAGCCGGCGCCCATTAGGGGGGCTTAAGTAGGGACAGCCGGCGCCCATTTCAGGGGCTTAAGTAGGGACAGCCGGCGCCAATTTCGGGGGCTTAAGGACAGCCGGCGCCCAGGAGGGGGGCTTAAGTAGGGACAGCCGGCGCCCAGGAGGGGGGCTTAAGTAGGGACAGCCGGCGCCCAGGAGGGGGGCTTAAGTAGGGACAGCCGGCGCCGAGGAGGGGGGCTTAAGTAGGGACAGCCGGCGCCCAGGAGGGGGGCTTAAGTAGGGACAGCCGGCGCCCAGGAGGGGGGCTTAAGTAGGGACAGCCGGCGCCCAGGAGGGGGGCTTAAGTAGGGACAGCCGGCGCCCAGGAGGGGGGCTTAAGTAGGGACAGCCGGCGCCCAGGAGGGGGGCTTAAGTAGGGACAGCCGGCGCCCAGGAGGGGGGCTTAAGTAGGGACAGCCGGCGCCCAGGAGGGGGGCTTAAGTAGGGACAGCCGGCGCCCAGGAGGGGGGCTTAAGTAGGGACAGCCGGCGCCCAGGAGGGGGGCTTAAGTAGGGACAGCCGGCGCCCAGGAGGGGGGCTTAAGTAGGGACAGCCGGCGCCGAGGATGGGGGCTTAAGTAGGGACAGCCGGCGCCCAGGAGGGGGGCTTAAGTAGGGACAGCCGGCGCCCAGGAGGGGGGCTTAAGTAGGGACAGCCGGCGCCCAGGAGGGGGGCTTAAGTAGGGACAGCCGGCGCCCAGGAGGGGGGCTTAAGTAGGGACAGCCGGCGCCCAGGAGGGGGGCTTAAGTAGGGACAGCCGGCGCCCAGAAGGGGGGCTTAAGTAGGGACAGCCGGCGCCCAGGAGGGGGGCTTAAGTAGGGACAGCCGGCGCCCAGGAGGGGGGCTTAAGTAGGGACAGCCGGCGCCCAGGAGGGGGGCTTAAGTAGGGACAGCCGGCGCCCAGGAGGGGGGCTTAAGCAGGGACAGCCGGCGCCCAGGAGGGGGGCTTAAGCAGGGACAGCCGGCGCCCAGGAGGGGGGCTTAAGCAGGGACAGCCGGCGCCCAGGAGGGGGGCTTAAGCAGGGACAGCCGGCGCCCAGGAGGGGGGCTTAAGCAGGGACAGCCGGCGCCCAGGAGGGGGCTTAAGTAGGGACAGCCGGCGCCCAGGAGGGGGCTTAAGTAGGGACAGCCGGCGCCCAGGAGGGGGGCTTAAGTAGGGACAGCCGGCGCCCAGGAGGGGGGCTTAAGTAGGGACAGCCGGCAACCAGGAGGGGGGCTTAAGTAGGGACAGCCGGCGCCTAGGAGTGGGGCTTAAGTAGGGACAGCCGGCGCCCAGGAGGGGGGCTTAAGTAGGGACAGCCGGCGCCCAGGAGAGGGGCTTAAGTAGGGAAAGCCGGCGGCCAGGAGGGGGGCTTAAGTAGGGACAGCCGGCGCCCATGAGGGGGGCTTAAGTAGGGACAGCCGGCGCCCATGAGGGGGGCTTAAGTAGGGACAGCCGGCGCCCAGGAGGGGGGCTTAAGTAGGGTCAGCCGGCGCCCAGGAGGGGGGCTTAAGTAGGGAAAGCCGGCGCCCATGAGGGGGGCTTAAGTAGGGACAGCCGGCGCCCATTAGGGGGGCTTAAGTAGGGACAACCGGCGCCCATTAGGGGGGCTTAAGTAGGGACAGCCGGCGCCCATTAGGGGGGCTTAAGTAGGGACAGCCGGCGCCCATTAAGGGGGCTTAAGTAGGGACAGCTGGCGCCCATTAGGGGGGCTTAAGTAGGGACAGCCGGCGCCCATTTCAGGGGCTTAAGTAGGGACAGCCGGCGCCAATTTCGGGGGCTTAAGGACAGCCGCACCCAGGAGGGGGGCTTAAGTAGGGACAGCCGGCGCCCATTAGGGGGGCTTAAGTAGGGACAGCCGGCGCCCATTAGGGGGGCTTAAGTCGGGACAGCCGGTGCCCAGGAGGGGGGCTTAAGTAGGGACAGCCGGCGCCCAGGAGGGGGGCTTAAGTAGGGACAGCCGGCGCCGAGGAGGGGGGCTTAAGTAGGGACAGCCGGCGCCCAGGAGGGGGGCTTAAGTAGGGACAGCCGGCGCCCAGGAGAGGGGCTTAAGTAGGGAAAGCCGGCGCCCATTAGGGGGGCTTAAGTAGGGAAAGCCGGCGCCCATTAGGGGGGCTTAAGTAGGGACAGCCGGCGCCCATTAAGGGGGCTTAAGTAGGGTCAGCCGGCGCCCAGGAGGGGGGCTTAAGTAGGGAAAGCCGGCGCCCATGAGGGGGGCTTAAGTAGGGACAGCCGGCGCCCAGGAGGGGGGCTTAAGTAGGGACAGCCGGCGCCGAGGAGGGGGGCTTAAGTAGGGACAGCCGGCGCCCAGGAGGGGGGCTTAAGTAGGGACAGCCGGCGCCCAGGAGGGGGGCTTAAGTAGGGACAGCCGGCGCCCAGGAGGGGGGCTTAAGTAGGGAAAGCCGGCGCCCATGAGGGGGGCTTAAGTAGGGACAGCCGGCGCCCATTAGGGGGGCTTAAGTAGGGACAACCGGCGCCCATTAGGGGGGCTTAAGTAGGGACAGCCGGCGCCCATTAGGGGGGCTTAAGTAGGGACAGCCGGCGCCCATTAAGGGGGCTTAAGTAGGGACAGCTGGCGCCCATTAGGGGGGCTTAAGTAGGGACAGCCGGCGCCCATTTCAGGGGCTTAAGTAGGGACAGCCGGCGCCAATTTCGGGGGCTTAAGGACAGCCGCACCCAGGAGGGGGGCTTAAGTAGGGACAGCCGGCGCCCATTAGGGGGGCTTAAGTAGGGACAGCCGGCGCCCATTAGGGGGGCTTAAGTCGGGACAGCCGGTGCCCAGGAGGGGGGCTTAAGTAGGGACAGCCGGCGCCCAGGAGGGGGGCTTAAGTAGGGGCAGCCGGCGCCGAGGAGGGGGGCTTAAGTATGGACAGCCGGCGCCCAGGAGGTTGGCTTAAGTAGGGACAGCCGGCGCCCAGGAGGGGGGCTTAAGTAGGGACAGCCGGCGCCCAGGAGGGGGGCTTAAGTAGGGACAGCCGGCGCCCATTAGGGGGGCTTAAGTAGGGACAGCCGGCGACCATTAGGGGGGCTTAAGTAGGGACAGCCGGCGCCCATTAGGGGGGATTAAGTAGGGACAGCCGGCGCCCAGCAGTGGGGCTTAAGTCGGGACAGCCGGCGCCCATTAGGGGGGCTTAAGTAGGGACAGCCGGCGCCCATTAGGGGGGCTTAAGTAGGGACAGCCGGCGCCCATTAAGTGGGTTTAAGTAGGGACAGCCGGCGCCCATTAGGGGGGCTTAAGTAGGGACAGCCAACGCCCAGGAGGGGGGCTTAAGTAGGGACAGCCAACGCCCAGGAGGGGGGCTTAAGTAGGGACAGCCGGCGCCCAGGAGGGGGGCTTAAGTAGGGACAGCCGGCGCCCAGGAGGGGGGCTTAAGTATGGACAGCCGGCGCCCAGGAGGGGGGCTTAAGTAGGGACAGCCGGCGCCCAGGAGGGGGGCTTAAGTAGGGACAGCCGGCGCTAAGGAGTGGGGCTTAAGTAGGGACAGCCGGCGCCCAGGAGTGGGGCTTAAGTAGGGACAGCCGGCGCCCAGGGGGGGGCTTAAGTAGGGACAGCCGGCGGCCAGGAGAGGGGCTTAAGTAGGGAAAGCCGGCGGCCAGGAGGGGGGCTTAAGTAGGGAAAGCAGGCGCCCAGGAGGGGGGCTTAAGTAGGGACAGCCGGCGCCCATGAGGGGGGCTTAAGTAGGGACAGCCGGCGCCCATTAGGGGGGCTTAAGTAGGGACAGCCGGCGCCCATTAGGGGGGCTTAAGTAGGGACAGCCGGCGCCCAGGAGTGGGGCTTAAGTAGGGACAGCCAGCGCCCAGGAGGGGGGCTTAAGTAGGGACAGCCGGCGCCCATGAGGGGGGCTTAAGTAGGGACAGCCGGCGCCCATGAGGGGGGCTTAAGTAGGGACAGCCGGCGCCCAGGAGGGGGGCGTAAGTAGGGTAAGCCGGCGCCCATTAGGGGGGCTTAAGTAGGGACAGCCGGCGCCCATTAGGGGGGCTTAAGTAGGGACAGCCGGCGCCCATTTCAGGGGCTTAAGTAGGGACAGCCGGCGCCAATTTCGGGGGCTTAAGGACAGCCGGCGCCCAGGAGGGGGGCTTAAGTAGGGACAGCCGGCGCCCAGGAGGGGGGCTTAAGTAGGGACAGCCGGCGCCCAGGAGGGGGGCTTAAGTAGGGACAGCCGGCGCCGAGGAGGGGGGCTTAAGTAGGGACAGCCGGCGCCCAGGAGGGGGGCTTAAGTAGGGACAGCCGGCGCCCAGGAGGGGGGCTTAAGTAGGGACAGCCGGCGCCCAGGAGGGGGGCTTAAGTAGGGACAGCCGGCGCCCAGGAGGGGGGCTTAAGTAGGGACAGCCGGCGCCCAGGAGGGGGGCTTAAGTAGGGACAGCCGGCGCCCAGGAGGGGGGCTTAAGTAGGGACAGCCGGCGCCCAGGAGGGGGGCTTAAGTAGGGACAGCCGGCGCCCAGGAGGGGGGCTTAAGTAGGGACAGCCGGCGCCCAGGAGGGGGGCTTAAGTAGGGACAGCCGGCGCCCAGGAGGGGGGCTTAAGTAGGGACAGCCGGCGCCGAGGATGGGGGCTTAAGTAG
This sequence comes from Hyperolius riggenbachi, assembly GCF_040937935.1. Lineage (NCBI taxonomy): Eukaryota > Metazoa > Chordata > Amphibia > Anura > Hyperoliidae > Hyperolius > Hyperolius riggenbachi. Next base: position 102,790,763 of record NC_090655.1, on the reverse strand, counting down.
GGACAGCCGGCGCCCAGGAGGGGGGCTTAAGTAGGGACAGCCGGCGCCCAGGAGGGGGGCTTAAGTAGGGACAGCCGGCGCCCAGGAGGGGGGCTTAAGTAGGGACAGCCGGCGCCCAGGAGGGGGGCTTAAGTAGGGACAGCCGGCGCCCAGGAGGGGGGCTTAAGTAGGGACAGCCGGCGCCCAGAAGGGGGGCTTAAGTAGGGACAGCCGGCGCCCAGGAGGGGGGCTTAAGTAGGGACAGCCGGCGCCCAGGAGGGGGGCTTAAGTAGGGACAGCCGGCGCCCAGGAGGGGGGCTTAAGTAGGGACAGCCGGCGCCCAGGAGGGGGGCTTAAGCAGGGACAGCCGGCGCCCAGGAGGGGGGCTTAAGCAGGGACAGCCGGCGCCCAGGAGGGGGGCTTAAGCAGGGACAGCCGGCGCCCAGGAGGGGGGCTTAAGCAGGGACAGCCGGCGCCCAGGAGGGGGGCTTAAGCAGGGACAGCCGGCGCCCAGGAGGGGGCTTAAGTAGGGACAGCCGGCGCCCAGGAGGGGGCTTAAGTAGGGACAGCCGGCGCCCAGGAGGGGGGCTTAAGTAGGGACAGCCGGCGCCCAGGAGGGGGGCTTAAGTAGGGACAGCCGGCAACCAGGAGGGGGGCTTAAGTAGGGACAGCCGGCGCCTAGGAGTGGGGCTTAAGTAGGGACAGCCGGCGCCCAGGAGGGGGGCTTAAGTAGGGACAGCCGGCGCCCAGGAGAGGGGCTTAAGTAGGGAAAGCCGGCGGCCAGGAGGGGGGCTTAAGTAGGGACAGCCGGCGCCCATGAGGGGGGCTTAAGTAGGGACAGCCGGCGCCCATGAGGGGGGCTTAAGTAGGGACAGCCGGCGCCCAGGAGGGGGGCTTAAGTAGGGTCAGCCGGCGCCCAGGAGGGGGGCTTAAGTAGGGAAAGCCGGCGCCCATGAGGGGGGCTTAAGTAGGGACAGCCGGCGCCCATTAGGGGGGCTTAAGTAGGGACAACCGGCGCCCATTAGGGGGGCTTAAGTAGGGACAGCCGGCGCCCATTAGGGGGGCTTAAGTAGGGACAGCCGGCGCCCATTAAGGGGGCTTAAGTAGGGACAGCTGGCGCCCATTAGGGGGGCTTAAGTAGGGACAGCCGGCGCCCATTTCAGGGGCTTAAGTAGGGACAGCCGGCGCCAATTTCGGGGGCTTAAGGACAGCCGCACCCAGGAGGGGGGCTTAAGTAGGGACAGCCGGCGCCCATTAGGGGGGCTTAAGTAGGGACAGCCGGCGCCCATTAGGGGGGCTTAAGTCGGGACAGCCGGTGCCCAGGAGGGGGGCTTAAGTAGGGACAGCCGGCGCCCAGGAGGGGGGCTTAAGTAGGGACAGCCGGCGCCGAGGAGGGGGGCTTAAGTAGGGACAGCCGGCGCCCAGGAGGGGGGCTTAAGTAGGGACAGCCGGCGCCCAGGAGAGGGGCTTAAGTAGGGAAAGCCGGCGCCCATTAGGGGGGCTTAAGTAGGGAAAGCCGGCGCCCATTAGGGGGGCTTAAGTAGGGACAGCCGGCGCCCATTAAGGGGGCTTAAGTAGGGTCAGCCGGCGCCCAGGAGGGGGGCTTAAGTAGGGAAAGCCGGCGCCCATGAGGGGGGCTTAAGTAGGGACAGCCGGCGCCCATTAGGGGGGCTTAAGTAGGGACAACCGGCGCCCATTAGGGGGGCTTAAGTAGGGACAGCCGGCGCCCATTAGGGGGGCTTAAGTAGGGACAGCCGGCGCCCATTAAGGGGGCTTAAGTAGGGACAGCTGGCGCCCATTAGGGGGGCTTAAGTAGGGACAGCCGGCGCCCATTTCAGGGGCTTAAGTAGGGACAGCCGGCGCCAATTTCGGGGGCTTAAGGACAGCCGGCGCCCAGGAGGGGGGCTTAAGTAGGGACAGCCGGCGCCCAGGAGGGGGGCTTAAGTAGGGACAGCCGGCGCCCAGGAGGGGGGCTTAAGTAGGGACAGCCGGCGCCGAGGAGGGGGGCTTAAGTAGGGACAGCCGGCGCCCAGGAGGGGGGCTTAAGTAGGGACAGCCGGCGCCCAGGAGGGGGGCTTAAGTAGGGACAGCCGGCGCCCAGGAGGGGGGCTTAAGTAGGGACAGCCGGCGCCCAGGAGGGGGGCTTAAGTAGGGACAGCCGGCGCCCAGAAGGGGGGCTTAAGTAGGGACAGCCGGGGCCCAGGAGGGGGGCTTAAGTAGGGACAGCCGGCGCCCAGGAGGGGGGCTTAAGTAGGGACAGCCGGCGCCCAGGAGGGGGGCTTAAGCAGGGACAGCCGGCGCCCAGGAGGGGGGCTTAAGCAGGGACAGCCGGCGCCCAGGAGGGGGGCTTAAGTAGGGACAGCCGGCGCCCAGGAGGGGGGCTTAAGTAGGGACAGCCGGCGCCCAGGAGGGGGGCTTAAGTAGGGACAGCCGGCGCCCAGGAGGGGGGCTTAAGTAGGGACAGCCGGCGCCCAGGAGGGGGGCTTAAGTAGGGACAGCCGGCGCCCAGGAGGGGGGCTTAAGTAGGGACAGCCGGCGCCCAGGAGGGGGGCTTAAGTAGGGACAGCCGGCGCCCAGGAGGGGGGCTTAAGTAGGGACAGCCGGCGCCCAGGAGGGGGGCTTAAGCAGGGACAGCCGGCGCCCAGGAGGGGGGCTTAAGCAGGGACAGCCGGCGCCCAGGAGGGGGGCTTAAGCAGGGACAGCCGGCGCCCAGGAGGGGGGCTTAAGCAGGGACAGCCGGCGCCCAGGAGGGGGGCTTAAGTAGGGACAGCCGGCGCCCAGGAGGGGGGCTTAAGTAGGGACAGCCGGCGCCCAGGAGGGGGGCTTAAGTAGGGACAGCCGGCGCCCAGGAGGGGGGCTTAAGTAGGGACAGCCGGCGCCGAGGAGGGGGGCTTAAGTAGGGACAGCCGGCGCCCAGGAGGGGGGCTTAAGTAGGGACAGCCGGCGCCCAGGAGGGGGGCTTAAGTAGGGACAGCCGGCGCCCAGGAGGGGGGCTTAAGTAGGGACAGCCGGCGCCCAGGAGGGGGGCTTAAGTAGGGACAGCCGGCGCCCAGGAGGGGGGCTTAAGTAGGGACAGCCGGCGCCAGGAGGGGGGCTTAAGTAGGGACAGCCGGCGCCCAGGAGGGGGGCTTAAGTAGGGACAGCCGGCGCCCAGGAGGGGGGCTTAAGTAGGGACAGCCGGCGCCCAGGAGGGGGGCTTAAGTAGGGACAGCCGGCGGCGAGGAGGGGGGCTTAAGTAGGGACAGCCGGCGCCCAGGAGGGGGGCTTAAGTAGGGACAGCCGGCGCCCAGGAGGGGGGCTTAAGTAGGGACAGCCGGCGCCCAGGAGGGGGGCTTAAGTAGGGACAGCCGGCGCCCATTAGGGGGGCTTAAGTAGGGACAGCCGGCGCCCAGGAGGGGGGCTTAAGTAGGGACAGCCGGCGCCCAGGAGGGGGGCTTAAGTAGGGACAGCCGGCGCCCAGGAGGGGGGCTTAAGTAGGGACAGCCGGCGCCCAGGAGGGGGGCTTAAGTAGGGACAGCCGGCGCCCAGGAGGGGGGCTTAAGCAGGGACAGCCGGCGCCCAGGAGGGGGGCTTAAGCAGGGACAGCCGGCGCCCAGGAGGGGGGCTTAAGCAGGGACAGCCGGCGCCCATTAGGGGGGCTTAAGCAGGGACAACTGGCGCCCATTAGGGGGGCTTAAGTAGGGAAAGCCGGCGCCCATGAGGGGGGCTTAAGTAGGGACAGCCGGCGCCCATTAGGGGGGCTTAAGTAGGGACAACCGGCGCCCATTAGGGGGGCTTAAGTAGGGACAGCCGGCGCCCAGGAGGGGGGCTTAAGTAGGGACAGCCGGCGCCCAGGAGGGGGGCTTAAGTAGGGACAGCCGGCGCCCAGGAGGGGGGCTTAAGTAGGGACAGCCGGCGCCGAGGAGGGGGGCTTAAGTAGGGACAGCCGGCGCCCAGGAGGGGGGCTTAAGTAGGGACAGCCGGCGCCCAGGAGGGGGGCTTAAGTAGGGACAGCCGGCGCCCAGGAGGGCGGCTTAAGTAGGGACAGCCGGCGCCCAGGAGGGGGGCTTAAGTAGGGACAGCCGGCGCCGAGGAGGGGGGCTTAAGTAGGGACAGCCGGCGCCCAGGAGGGGGGCTTAAGTAGGGACAGCCGGCGCCCAGGAGGGGGGCTTAAGTAGGGACAGCCGGCGCCCAGGAGGGGGGCTTAAGTAGGGAAAGCCGGCGCCCATGAGGGGGGCTTAAGTAGGGACAGCCGGCGCCCATTAGGGGGGCTTAAGTAGGGACAACCGGCGCCCATTAGGGGGGCTTAAGTAGGGACAGCCGGCGCCCATTAGGGGGGCTTAAGTAGGGACAGCCGGCGCCCATTAAGGGGGCTTAAGTAGGGACAGCTGGCGCCCATTAGGGGGGCTTAAGTAGGGACAGCCGGCGCCCATTTCAGGGGCTTAAGTAGGGACAGCCGGCGCCAATTTCGGGGGCTTAAGGACAGCCGCACCCAGGAGGGGGGCTTAAGTAGGGACAGCCGGCGCCCATTAGGGGGGCTTAAGTAGGGACAGCCGGCGCCCATTAGGGGGGCTTAAGTCGGGACAGCCGGTGCCCAGGAGGGGGGCTTAAGTAGGGACAGCCGGCGCCCAGGAGGGGGGCTTAAGTAGGGACAGCCGGCGCCGAGGAGGGGGGCTTAAGTATGGACAGCCGGCGCCCAGGAGGTTGGCTTAAGTAGGGACAGCCGGCGCCCAGGAGGGGGGCTTAAGTAGGGACAGCCGGCGCCCAGGAGGGGGGCTTAAGTAGGGACAGCCGGCGCCCATTAGGGGGGCTTAAGTAGGGACAGCCGGCGACCATTAGGGGGGCTTAAGTAGGGACAGCCGGCGCCCATTAGGGGGGATTAAGTAGGGACAGCCGGCGCCCAGCAGTGGGGCTTAAGTCGGGACAGCCGGCGCCCATTAGGGGGGCTTAAGTAGGGACAGCCGGCGCCCATTAGGGGGGCTTAAGTAGGGACAGCCGGCGCCCATTAAGTGGGTTTAAGTAGGGACAGCCGGCGCCCATTAGGGGGGCTTAAGTAGGGACAGCCAACGCCCAGGAGGGGGGCTTAAGTAGGGACAGCCAACGCCCAGGAGGGGGGCTTAAGTAGGGACAGCCGGCGCCCAGGAGGGGGGCTTAAGTAGGGACAGCCGGCGCCCAGGAGGGGGGCTTAAGTAGGGACAGCCGGCGCCCAGGAGGGGGGCTTAAGTATGGACAGCCGGCGCCCAGGAGGGGGGCTTAAGTAGGGACAGCCGGCGCCCAGGAGGGGGGCTTAAGTAGGGACAGCCGGCGCTAAGGAGTGGGGCTTAAGTAGGGACAGCCGGCGCCCAGGAGTGGGGCTTAAGTAGGGACAGCCGGCGCCCAGGGGGGGGCTTAAGTAGGGACAGCCGGCGGCCAGGAGAGGGGCTTAAGTAGGGAAAGCCGGCGGCCAGGAGGGGGGCTTAAGTAGGGAAAGCAGGCGCCCAGGAGGGGGGCTTAAGTAGGGACAGCCGGCGCCCATGAGGGGGGCTTAAGTAGGGACAGCCGGCGCCCATTAGGGGGGCTTAAGTAGGGACAGCCGGCGCCCATTAGGGGGGCTTAAGTAGGGACAGCCGGCGCCCAGGAGTGGGGCTTAAGTAGGGACAGCCAGCGCCCAGGAGGGGGGCTTAAGTAGGGACAGCCGGCGCCCATGAGGGGGGCTTAAGTAGGGACAGCCGGCGCCCATGAGGGGGGCTTAAGTAGGGACAGCCGGCGCCCAGGAGGGGGGCGTAAGTAGGGTAAGCCGGCGCCCATTAGGGGGGCTTAAGTAGGGACAGCCGGCGCCCATTAGGGGGGCTTAAGTAGGGACAGCCGGCGCCCATTTCAGGGGCTTAAGTAGGGACAGCCGGCGCCAATTTCGGGGGCTTAAGGACAGCCGGCGCCCAGGAGGGGGGCTTAAGTAGGGACAGCCGGCGCCCAGGAGGGGGGCTTAAGTAGGGACAGCCGGCGCCCAGGAGGGGGGCTTAAGTAGGGACAGCCGGCGCCGAGGAGGGGGGCTTAAGTAGGGACAGCCGGCGCCCAGGAGGGGGGCTTAAGTAGGGACAGCCGGCGCCCAGGAGGGGGGCTTAAGTAGGGACAGCCGGCGCCCAGGAGGGGGGCTTAAGTAGGGACAGCCGGCGCCCAGGAGGGGGGCTTAAGTAGGGACAGCCGGCGCCCAGGAGGGGGGCTTAAGTAGGGACAGCCGGCGCCCAGGAGGGGGGCTTAAGTAGGGACAGCCGGCGCCCAGGAGGGGGGCTTAAGTAGGGACAGCCGGCGCCCAGGAGGGGGGCTTAAGTAGGGACAGCCGGCGCCCAGGAGGGGGGCTTAAGTAGGGACAGCCGGCGCCCAGGAGGGGGGCTTAAGTAGGGACAGCCGGCGCCGAGGATGGGGGCTTAAGTAGGGACAGCCGGCGCCCAGGAGGGGGGCTTAAGTAGGGACAGCCGGCGCCCAGGAGGGGGGCTTAAGTAGGGACAGCCGGCGCCCAGGAGGGGGGCTTAAGTAGGGACAGCCGGCGCCCAGGAGGGGGGCTTAAGTAGGGACAGCCGGCGCCCAGGAGGGGGGCTTAAGTAGGGACAGCCGGCGCCCAGGAGGGGGGCTTAAGTAGGGACAGCCGGCGCCCAGAAGGGGGGCTTAAGTAGGGACAGCCGGCGCCCAGGAGGGGGGCTTAAGTAGGGACAGCCGGCGCCCAGGAGGGGGGCTTAAGTAGGGACAGCCGGCGCCCAGGAGGGGGGCTTAAGTAGGGACAGCCGGCGCCCAGGAGGGGGGCTTAAGCAGGGACAGCCGGCGCCCAGGAGGGGGGCTTAAGCAGGGACAGCCGGCGCCCAGGAGGGGGGCTTAAGCAGGGACAGCCGGCGCCCAGGAGGGGGGCTTAAGCAGGGACAGCCGGCGCCCAGGAGGGGGGCTTAAGCAGGGACAGCCGGCGCCCAGGAGGGGGCTTAAGCAGGGACAGCCGGCGCCCAGGAGGGGGCTTAAGTAGGGACAGCCGGCGCCCAGGAGGGGGCTTAAGTAGGGACAGCCGGCGCCCAGGAGGGGGGCTTAAGTAGGGACAGCCGGCGCCCAGGAGGGGGGCTTAAGTAGGGACAGCCGGCAACCAGGAGGGGGGCTTAAGTAGGGACAGCCGGCGCCTAGGAGTGGGGCTTAAGTAGGGACAGCCGGCGCCCAGGAGGGGGGCTTAAGTAGGGACAGCCGGCGCCCAGGAGAGGGGCTTAAGTAGGGAAAGCCGGCGGCCAGGAGGGGGGCTTAAGTAGGGACAGCCGGCGCCCATGAGGGGGGCTTAAGTAGGGACAGCCGGCGCCCATGAGGGGGGCTTAAGTAGGGACAGCCGGCGCCCAGGAGGGGGGCTTAAGTAGGGTCAGCCGGCGCCCAGGAGGGGGGCTTAAGTAGGGAAAGCCGGCGCCCATGAGGGGGGCTTAAGTAGGGACAGCCGGCGCCCATTAGGGGGGCTTAAGTAGGGACAACCGGCGCCCATTAGGGGGGCTTAAGTAGGGACAGCCGGCGCCCATTAGGGGGGCTTAAGTAGGGACAGCCGGCGCCCATTAAGGGGGCTTAAGTAGGGACAGCTGGCGCCCATTAGGGGGGCTTAAGTAGGGACAGCCGGCGCCCATTTCAGGGGCTTAAGTAGGGACAGCCGGCGCCAATTTCGGGGGCTTAAGGACAGCCGCACCCAGGAGGGGGGCTTAAGTAGGGACAGCCGGCGCCCATTAGGGGGGCTTAAGTAGGGACAGCCGGCGCCCATTAGGGGGGCTTAAGTCGGGACAGCCGGTGCCCAGGAGGGGGGCTTAAGTAGGGACAGCCGGCGCCCAGGAGGGGGGCTTAAGTAGGGACAGCCGGCGCCGAGGAGGGGGGCTTAAGTAGGGACAGCCGGCGCCCAGGAGGGGGGCTTAAGTAGGGACAGCCGGCGCCCAGGAGAGGGGCTTAAGTAGGGAAAGCCGGCGCCCATTAGGGGGGCTTAAGTAGGGAAAGCCGGCGCCCATTAGGGGGGCTTAAGTAGGGACAGCCGGCGCCCATTAAGGGGGCTTAAGTAGGGTCAGCCGGCGCCCAGGAGGGGGGCTTAAGTAGGGAAAGCCGGCGCCCATGAGGGGGGCTTAAGTAGGGACAGCCGGCGCCCATTAGGGGGGCTTAAGTAGGGACAACCGGCGCCCATTAGGGGGGCTTAAGTAGGGACAGCCGGCGCCCATTAGGGGGGCTTAAGTAGGGACAGCCGGCGCCCATTAAGGGGGCTTAAGTAGGGACAGCTGGCGCCCATTAGGGGGGCTTAAGTAGGGACAGCCGGCGCCCATTTCAGGGGCTTAAGTAGGGACAGCCGGCGCCAATTTCGGGGGCTTAAGGACAGCCGGCGCCCAGGAGGGGGGCTTAAGTAGGGACAGCCGGCGCCCAGGAGGGGGGCTTAAGTAGGGACAGCCGGCGCCCAGGAGGGGGGCTTAAGTAGGGACAGCCGGCGCCGAGGAGGGGGGCTTAAGTAGGGACAGCCGGCGCCCAGGAGGGGGGCTTAAGTAGGGACAGCCGGCGCCCAGGAGGGGGGCTTAAGTAGGGACAGCCGGCGCCCAGGAGGGGGGCTTAAGTAGGGACAGCCGGCGCCCAGGAGGGGGGCTTAAGTAGGGACAGCCGGCGCCCAGAAGGGGGGCTTAAGTAGGGACAGCCGGGGCCCAGGAGGGGGGCTTAAGTAGGGACAGCCGGCGCCCAGGAGGGGGGCTTAAGTAGGGACAGCCGGCGCCCAGGAGGGGGGCTTAAGCAGGGACAGCCGGCGCCCAGGAGGGGGGCTTAAGCAGGGACAGCCGGCGCCCAGGAGGGGGGCTTAAGCAGGGACAGCCGGCGCCCAGGAGGGGGGCTTAAGTAGGGACAGCCGGCGCCCAGGAGGGGGGCTTAAGTAGGGACAGCCGGCGCCCAGGAGGGGGGCTTAAGTAGGGACAGCCGGCGCCCAGGAGGGGGGCTTAAGTAGGGACAGCCGGCGCCCAGGAGGGGGGCTTAAGTAGGGACAGCCGGCGCCCAGGAGGGGGGCTTAAGTAGGGACAGCCGGCGCCCAGGAGGGGGGCTTAAGTAGGGACAGCCGGCGCCCAGGAGGGGGGCTTAAGCAGGGACAGCCGGCGCCCAGGAGGGGGGCTTAAGCAGGGACAGCCGGCGCCCAGGAGGGGGGCTTAAGCAGGGACAGCCGGCGCCCAGGAGGGGGGCTTAAGCAGGGACAGCCGGCGCCCAGGAGGGGGCTTAAGTAGGGACAGCCGGCGCCCAGGAGGGGGGCTTAAGTAGGGACAGCCGGCGCCCAGGAGGGGGGCTTAAGTAGGGACAGCCGGCGCCCAGGAGGGGGGCTTAAGTAGGGACAGCCGGCACCCAGGAGGGGGGCTTAAGTAGGGACAGCCGGCACCCAGGAGGGGGGCTTAAGTAGGGACAGCCGGCGCCTAGGAGTGGGGCTTAAGTAGGGACAGCCGGCGCCCAGGAGGGGGGCTTAAGTAGGGACAGCCGGCGCCCAGGAGAGGGGCTTAAGTAGGGAAAGCCGGCGGCCAGGAGGGGGGCTTAAGTAGGGACAGCCGGCGCCCATGAGGGGGGCTTAAGTAGGGACAGCCGGCGCCCAGGAGGGGGGCTTAAGTAGGGACAGCCGGCGCCCAGGAGGGGGGCTTAAGTAGGGTCAGCCGGCGCCCAGGAGGGGGGCTTAAGTAGGGAAAGCCGGCGCCCATGAGGGGGGCTTAAGTAGGGACAGCCGGCGCCCATTAGGGGGGCTTAAGTAGGGACAACCGGCGCCCATTAGGGGGGCTTAAGTAGGGACAGCCGGCGCCCATTAGGGGGGCTTAAGTAGGGACAGCCGGCGCCCATTAAGGGGGCTTAAGTAGGGACAGCTGGCGCCCATTAGGGGGGCTTAAGTAGGGACAGCCGGCGCCCATTTCAGGGGCTTAAGTAGGGACAGCCGGCGCCAATTTCGGGGGCTTAAGGACAGCCGCACCCAGGAGGGGGGCTTAAGTAGGGACAGCCGGCGCCCATTAGGGGGGCTTAAGTAGGGACAGCCGGCGCCCATTAGGGGGGCTTAAGTAGGGACAGCCGGCGCCCAGGAGGGGGGCTTAAGTAGGGACAGCCGGCGCCCAGGAGGGGGGCTTAAGTAGGGACAGCCGGCGCCGAGGAGGGGGGCTTAAGTAGGGACAGCCGGCGCCCAGGAGGGGGGCTTAAGCAGGGACAGCCGGCGCCCATTAGGGGGGCTTAAGCAGGGACAACTGGCGCCCATTAGGGGGGCTTAAGTAGGGAAAGCCGGCGCCCATGAGGGGGGCTTAAGTAGGGACAGCCGGCGCCCATTAGGGGGGCTTAAGTAGGGACAGCCGGCGCCCATTAGGGGGGCTTAAGTAGGGACAACCGGCGCCCATTAGGGGGGCTTAAGTAGGGACAGCCGGCGCCCAGGAGGGGGGCTTAAGTAGGGACAGCCGGCGCCCAGGAGGGGGGCTTAAGTAGGGACAGCCGGCGCCCAGGAGGGGGGCTTAAGTAGGGACAGCCGGCGCCGAGGAGGGGGGCTTAAGTAGGGACAGCCGGCGCCCAGGAGGGGGGCTTAAGTAGGGACAGCCGGCGCCCAGGAGGGGGGCTTAAGTAGGGACAGCCGGCGCCCAGGAGGGGGGCTTAAGTAGGGACAGCCGGCGCCCAGGAGGGCGGCTTAAGTAGGGACAGCCGGCGCCCAGGAGGGGGGCTTAAGTAGGGACAGCCGGCGCCGAGGAGGGGGGCTTAAGTAGGGACAGCCGGCGCCCAGGAGGGGGGCTTAAGTAGGGACAGCCGGCGCCCAGGAGGGGGGCTTAAGTAGGGACAGCCGGCGCCCAGGAGGGGGGCTTAAGTAGGGAAAGCCGGCGCCCATGAGGGGGGCTTAAGTAGGGACAGCCGGCGCCCATTAGGGGGGCTTAAGTAGGGACAACCGGCGCCCATTAGGGGGGCTTAAGTAGGGACAGCCGGCGCCCATTAGGGGGGCTTAAGTAGGGACAGCCGGCGCCCATTAAGGGGGCTTAAGTAGGGACAGCTGGCGCCCATTAGGGGGGCTTAAGTAGGGACAGCCGGCGCCCATTTCAGGGGCTTAAGTAGGGACAGCCGGCGCCAATTTCGGGGGCTTAAGGACAGCCGCACCCAGGAGGGGGGCTTAAGTAGGGACAGCCGGCGCCCATTAGGGGGGCTTAAGTAGGGACAGCCGGCGCCCATTAGGGGGGCTTAAGTCGGGACAGCCGGTGCCCAGGAGGGGGGCTTAAGTAGGGACAGCCGGCGCCCAGGAGGGGGGCTTAAGTAGGGACAGCCGGCGCCGAGGAGGGGGGCTTAAGTAGGGACAGCCGGCGCCCAGGAGGGGGGCTTAAGTAGGGACAGCCGGCGCCCAGGAGGGGGGCTTAAGTAGGGACAGCCGGCGCCCAGGAGGGGGGCTTAAGTAGGGACAGCCGGCGCCCATTAGGGGGGCTTAAGTAGGGACAGCCGGCGCCCAGGAGGGGGGCTTAAGTAGGGACAGCCGGCGCCCAGGAGGGGGGCTTAAGTAGGGACAGCCGGCGCCCAGGAGGGGGGCTTAAGTAGGGACAGCCGGCGCACAGGAGGGGGGCTTAAGTAGGGACAGCCGGCGCCCAGGAGGGGGGCTTAAGTAGGGACAGCCGGCGCCCAGGAGGGGGGCTTAAGCAGGGACAGCCGGCGCCCAGGAGGGGGGCTTAAGCAGGGACAGCCGGCGCCCAGGAGGGGGGCTTAAGCAGGGACAGCCGGCGCCCATTAGGGGGGCTTAAGCAGGGACAACTGGCGCCCATTAGGGGGGCTTAAGTAGGGAAAGCCGGCGCCCATGAGGGGGGCTTAAGTAGGGACAGCCGGCGCCCATTAGGGGGGCTTAAGTAGGGACAACCGGCGCCCATTAGGGGGGCTTAAGTAGGGACAGCCGGCGCCCAGGAGGGGGGCTTAAGTAGGGACAGCCGGCGCCCAGGAGGGGGGCTTAAGTAGGGACAGCCGGCGCCCAGGAGGGGGGCTTAAGTAGGGACAGCCGGCGCCGAGGAGGGGGGCTTAAGTAGGGACAGCCGGCGCCCAGGAGGGGGGCTTAAGTAGGGACAGCCGGCGCCCAGGAGGGGGGCTTAAGTAGGGACAGCCGGCGCCCAGGAGGGCGGCTTAAGTAGGGACAGCCGGCGCCCAGGAGGGGGGCTTAAGTAGGGACAGCCGGCGCCGAGGAGGGGGGCTTAAGTAGGGACAGCCGGCGCCCAGGAGGGGGGCTTAAGTAGGGACAGCCGGCGCCCAGGAGGGGGGCTTAAGTAGGGACAGCCGGCGCCCAGGAGGGGGGCTTAAGTAGGGAAAGCCGGCGCCCATGAGGGGGGCTTAAGTAGGGACAGCCGGCGCCCATTAGGGGGGCTTAAGTAGGGACAACCGGCGCCCATTAGGGGGGCTTAAGTAGGGACAGCCGGCGCCCATTAGGGGGGCTTAAGTAGGGACAGCCGGCGCCCATTAAGGGGGCTTAAGTAGGGACAGCTGGCGCCCATTAGGGGGGCTTAAGTAGGGACAGCCGGCGCCCATTTCAGGGGCTTAAGTAGGGACAGCCGGCGCCAATTTCGGGGGCTTAAGGACAGCCGCACCCAGGAGGGGGGCTTAAGTAGGGACAGCCGGCGCCCATTAGGGGGGCTTAAGTAGGGACAGCCGGCGCCCATTAGGGGGGCTTAAGTCGGGACAGCCGGTGCCCAGGAGGGGGGCTTAAGTAGGGACAGCCGGCGCCCAGGAGGGGGGCTTAAGTAGGGACAGCCGGCGCCGAGGAGGGGGGCTTAAGTATGGACAGCCGGCGCCCAGGAGGGGGGCTTAAGTAGGGACAGCCGGCGCCCAGGAGGGGGGCTTAGGTAGGGACAGCCGGCGCCCAGGAGGGGGGCTTAAGTAGGGACAGCCGGCGCCCATTAGGGGGGCTTAAGTAGGGACAGCCGGCGACCATTAGGGGGGCTTAAGTAGGGACAGCCGGCGCCCATTAGGGGGGATTAAGTAGGGACAGCCGGCGCCCAGCAGTGGGGCTTAAGTCGGGACAGCCGGCGCCCATTAGGGGGGCTTAAGTAGGGACAGCCGGCGCCCATTAGGGGGGCTTAAGTAGGGACAGCCGGCGCCCATTAAGTGGGTTTAAGTAGGGACAGCCGGCGCCCATTAGGGGGGCTTAAGTAGGGACAGCCAACGCCCAGGAGGGGGGCTTAAGTAGGGACAGCCAACGCCCAGGAGGGGGGCTTAAGTAGGGACAGCCGGCGCCCAGGAGGGGGGCTTAAGTAGGGACAGCCGGCGCCCAGGAGGGGGGCTTAAGTATGGACAGCCGGCGCCCAGGAGGGGGGCTTAAGTAGGGACAGCCGGCGCCCAGGAGGGGGGCTTAAGTAGGGACAGCCGGCGCTAAGGAGTGGGGCTTAAGTAGGGACAGCCGGCGCCCAGGAGTGGGGCTTAAGTAGGGACAGCCGGCGCCCAGGGGGGGGGCTTAAGTAGGGACAGCCGGCGGCCAGGAGAGGGGCTTAAGTAGGGAAAGCCGGCGGCCAGGAGGGGGGCTTAAGTAGGGAAAGCAGGCACCCAGGAGGGGGGCTTAAGTAGGGACAGCCGGCGCCCATGAGGGGGGCTTAAGTAGGGACAGCCGGCGCCCATTAGGGGGGCTTAAGTAGGGACAGCCGGCGCCCATTAGGGGGGCTTAAGTAGGGACAGCCGGCGCCCAGGAGTGGGGCTTAAGTAGGGACAGCCAGCGCCCAGGAGGGGGGCTTAAGTAGGGACAGCCGGCGCCCATGAGGGGGGCTTAAGTAGGGACAGCCGGCGCCCATGAGGGGGGCTTAAGTAGGGACAGCCGGCGCCCAGGAGGGGGGCGTAAGTAGGGTAAGCCGGCGCCCATTAGGGGGGCTTAAGTAGGGACAGCCGGCGCCCATTAGGGGGGCTTAAGTAGGGACAGCCGGCGCCCATTTCAGGGGCTTAAGTAGGGACAGCCGGCGCCAATTTCGGGGGCTTAAGGACAGCCGCACCCAGGAGGGGGGCTTAAGTAGGGACAGCCGGCGCCCATTAGGGGGGCTTAAGTAGGGACAGCCGGCGCCCATTAGGGGGGCTTAAGTAGGGACAGCCGGCGCCCAGGAGGGGGGCTTAAGTAGGGACAGCCGGCGCCCAGGAGGGGGGCTTAAGTAGGGACAGCCGGCGCCGAGGAGGGGGGCTTAAGTAGGGACAGCCGGCGCCGAGGAGGGGGGTTTAAGTAGGGACAGCCGGCGCCCAGGAGGGGGGCTTAAGTAGGGACAGCCGGCGCCCAGGAGGGGGGCTTAAGTAGGGAGAGCCGGCGCCCAGTAGGGGGGCTTAAGTAGGGACAGCCGGCGCCCAGGAGGGGGGCTTAAGTAGGGACAGCCGGCGCCCAGGAGGGGGGCTAAAGTAGGGACAGCCGGCGCCCAGGAGGGGGGCTTAAGTAGGGACAGCCGGCGCCCAGGAGGGGGGCTTAAGTAGGGACAGCCGGCGCCCAGGAGGGGGGCTTAAGTAGGGACAGCCGGCGCCGAGGAGGGGGGCTTGAGTAGGGACAGCCGGCGCCCAGGAGGGGGGCTTGAGTAGGGACAGCCGGCGCCCAGGAGGGGGGCTTGAGTAGGGACAGCCGGCGCCCAGGAGGGGGGCTTGAGTAGGGACAGCCGGCGCCCAGGAGGGGGGCTTAAGTAGGGACAGCCGGCGCCCAGGAGGGGGGCTTGAGTAGGGACAGCCGGCGCCCAGGAGGGGGGCTTAAGTAGGGACAGCCGGCGCCCAGGAGGGGGGCTTAAGTAGGGACAGCCGGCGCCCAGGAGGGGGGCTTAAGTAGGGACAGCCGGCGCCCAGGAGGGGGGCTTAAGTAGGGACAGCCGGCGCCCAGGAGGGGGGCTTAAGTAGGGACAGCCGGCGCCCAGGAGGGGGGCTTAAGTAGGGACAGCCGGCGCCCAGGAGGGGGGCTTAAGTAGGGACAGCCGGCGCCCAGGAGGGGGGCTTAAGTAGGGACAGCCGGCGCCCAGGAGGGGGGCTTAAGTAGGGACAGCCGGCGCCCAGGAGGGGGGCTTAAGTAGGGAAAGCCGTCGCCCAGGAGGGGGGCTTAAGTAGGGACAGCCGGCGCCCAGGAGGGGGGCTTAAGTAGGGACAGCCGGCGCCTAGGAGTGGGGCTTAAGTAGGGACAGCCGGCGCCCAGGAGGGGGGCTTAAGTAGGGACAGCCGGCGCCCAGGAGAGGGGCTTAAGTAGGGAAAGCCGGCGGCCAGGAGGGGGGCTTAAGTAGGGAAAGCAGGCGCCCAGGAGGGGGGCTTAAGTAGGGAAAGCAGGCGCCCAGGAGGGGGGCTTAAGTAGGGACAGCCGGCGCCCATGAGGGGGGCTTAAGTAGGGACAGCCGGCGCCCATGAGGGGGGCTTAAGTAGGGACAGCCGGCGCCCATGAGGGGGGCTTAAGTAGGGACAGCCAGCGCCCAGGAGGGGGGCTTAAGTAGGGTCAGCCGGCGCCCATTAGGGGGGCTTAAATAGGGACAGCCGGCGCCCATCAGGGGGGCTTAAATAGGGACAGCCGGCGCCCATGAGGGGGGCTTAAGTAGGGACAGCCGGCGCCCATTGGGGGGGCTTAAGTAGGGACAGCCGGTGCCCATTAGGGGGGCTTAAGTAGGGACAGCCGGCGCCCATTAGGGGGGCTTAAGTAGGGACAGCCGGCGCCCATTAAGGGGGCTTAAGTAGGGACAGCCGGCGCCCATTAGGGGGGCTTAAGTAGGGACAGCCGGCGCCCATTTCAGGGGCTTAAGTAGGGACAGCCGGCGCCCATTTCAGGGGCTTAAGTAGGGACAGCCGGCGCCAATTTCGGGGGCTTAAGGACAGCCGCACCCAGGAGGGGGGCTTAAGTAGGGACAGCCGGCGCCCATTAGGGGGGCTTAAGTAGGGACAGCCGGCGCCCATTAGGGGGGCTTAAGTCGGGACAGCCGGTGCCCAGGAGGGGGGCTTAAGTAGGGACAGCCGGCGCCCAGGAGGGGGGCTTAAGTAGGGACAGCCGGCGCCGAGGAGGGGGGCTTAAGTAGGGACAGCCGGCGCCCAGGAGGGGGGCTTAAGTAGGGACAGCCGGCGCCCAGGAGGGGGGCTTAAGTAGGGACAGCCGGCGCCCAGGAGGGGGGCTTAAGTAGGGACAGCCGGCGCCCATTAGGGGGGCTTAAGTAGGGACAGCCGGCGCCCAGGAGGGGGGCTTAAGTAGGGACAGCCGGCGCCCAGGAGGGGGGCTTAAGTAGGGACAGCCGGCGCCCAGGAGGGGGGCTTAAGTAGGGACAGCCGGCGCCCAGGAGGGGGGCTTAAGTAGGGACAGCCGGCGCCCAGGAGGGGGGCTTAAGTAGGGACAGCCGGCGCCCAGGAGGGGGGCTTAAGCAGGGACAGCCGGCGCCCAGGAGGGGGGCTTAAGCAGGGACAGCCGGCGCCCAGGAGGGGGGCTTAAGCAGGGACAGCCGGCGCCCATTAGGGGGGCTTAAGCAGGGACAACTGGCGCCCATTAGGGGGGCTTAAGTAGGGAAAGCCGGCGCCCATGAGGGGGGCTTAAGTAGGGACAGCCGGCGCCCATTAGGGGGGCTTAAGTAGGGACAACCGGCGCCCATTAGGGGGGCTTAAGTAGGGACAGCCGGCGCCCAGGAGGGGGGCTTAAGTAGGGACAGCCGGCGCCCAGGAGGGGGGCTTAAGTAGGGACAGCCGGCGCCCAGGAGGGGGGCTTAAGTAGGGACAGCCGGCGCCGAGGAGGGGGGCTTAAGTAGGGACAGCCGGCGCCCAGGAGGGGGGCTTAAGTAGGGACAGCCGGCGCCCAGGAGGGGGGCTTAAGTAGGGACAGCCGGCGCCCAGGAGGGCGGCTTAAGTAGGGACAGCCGGCGCCCAGGAGGGGGGCTTAAGTAGGGACAGCCGGCGCCGAGGAGGGGGGCTTAAGTAGGGACAGCCGGCGCCCAGGAGGGGGGCTTAAGTAGGGACAGCCGGCGCCCAGGAGGGGGGCTTAAGTAGGGACAGCCGGCGCCCAGGAGGGGGGCTTAAGTAGGGAAAGCCGGCGCCCATGAGGGGGGCTTAAGTAGGGACAGCCGGCGCCCATTAGGGGGGCTTAAGTAGGGACAACCGGCGCCCATTAGGGGGGCTTAAGTAGGGACAGCCGGCGCCCATTAGGGGGGCTTAAGTAGGGACAGCCGGCGCCCATTAAGGGGGCTTAAGTAGGGACAGCTGGCGCCCATTAGGGGGGCTTAAGTAGGGACAGCCGGCGCCCATTTCAGGGGCTTAAGTAGGGACAGCCGGCGCCAATTTCGGGGGCTTAAGGACAGCCGCACCCAGGAGGGGGGCTTAAGTAGGGACAGCCGGCGCCCATTAGGGGGGCTTAAGTAGGGACAGCCGGCGCCCATTAGGGGGGCTTAAGTCGGGACAGCCGGTGCCCAGGAGGGGGGCTTAAGTAGGGACAGCCGGCGCCCAGGAGGGGGGCTTAAGTAGGGACAGCCGGCGCCGAGGAGGGGGGCTTAAGTATGGACAGCCGGCG
The DNA here is from genome assembly GCF_040937935.1 of Hyperolius riggenbachi. Lineage (NCBI taxonomy): Eukaryota > Metazoa > Chordata > Amphibia > Anura > Hyperoliidae > Hyperolius > Hyperolius riggenbachi. The sequence continues at coordinate 102,773,374 of NC_090655.1, read as the reverse complement.
CCCAGGAGGGGGGCTTAAGTAGGGACAGCCGGCGCCCAGGAGGGGGGCTTAAGTAGGGACAGCCGGCGCCCAGGAGGGGGGCTTAAGTAGGGACAGCCGGCGCCCATTAGGGGGGCTTAAGTAGGGACAGCCGGCGACCATTAGGGGGGCTTAAGTAGGGACAGCCGGCGCCCATTAGGGGGGATTAAGTAGGGACAGCCGGCGCCCAGCAGTGGGGCTTAAGTCGGGACAGCCGGCGCCCATTAGGGGGGCTTAAGTAGGGACAGCCGGCGCCCATTAGGGGGGCTTAAGTAGGGACAGCCGGCGCCCATTAAGTGGGTTTAAGTAGGGACAGCCGGCGCCCATTAGGGGGGCTTAAGTAGGGACAGCCAACGCCCAGGAGGGGGGCTTAAGTAGGGACAGCCAACGCCCAGGAGGGGGGCTTAAGTAGGGACAGCCGGCGCCCAGGAGGGGGGCTTAAGTAGGGACAGCCGGCGCCCAGGAGGGGGGCTTAAGTATGGACAGCCGGCGCCCAGGAGGGGGGCTTAAGTAGGGACAGCCGGCGCCCAGGAGGGGGGCTTAAGTAGGGACAGCCGGCGCTAAGGAGTGGGGCTTAAGTAGGGACAGCCGGCGCCCAGGAGTGGGGCTTAAGTAGGGACAGCCGGCGCCCAGGGGGGGGGCTTAAGTAGGGACAGCCGGCGGCCAGGAGAGGGGCTTAAGTAGGGAAAGCCGGCGGCCAGGAGGGGGGCTTAAGTAGGGAAAGCAGGCACCCAGGAGGGGGGCTTAAGTAGGGACAGCCGGCGCCCATGAGGGGGGCTTAAGTAGGGACAGCCGGCGCCCATTAGGGGGGCTTAAGTAGGGACAGCCGGCGCCCATTAGGGGGGCTTAAGTAGGGACAGCCGGCGCCCAGGAGTGGGGCTTAAGTAGGGACAGCCAGCGCCCAGGAGGGGGGCTTAAGTAGGGACAGCCGGCGCCCATGAGGGGGGCTTAAGTAGGGACAGCCGGCGCCCATGAGGGGGGCTTAAGTAGGGACAGCCGGCGCCCAGGAGGGGGGCGTAAGTAGGGTAAGCCGGCGCCCATTAGGGGGGCTTAAGTAGGGACAGCCGGCGCCCATTAGGGGGGCTTAAGTAGGGACAGCCGGCGCCCATTTCAGGGGCTTAAGTAGGGACAGCCGGCGCCAATTTCGGGGGCTTAAGGACAGCCGCACCCAGGAGGGGGGCTTAAGTAGGGACAGCCGGCGCCCATTAGGGGGGCTTAAGTAGGGACAGCCGGCGCCCATTAGGGGGGCTTAAGTAGGGACAGCCGGCGCCCAGGAGGGGGGCTTAAGTAGGGACAGCCGGCGCCCAGGAGGGGGGCTTAAGTAGGGACAGCCGGCGCCGAGGAGGGGGGCTTAAGTAGGGACAGCCGGCGCCGAGGAGGGGGGTTTAAGTAGGGACAGCCGGCGCCCAGGAGGGGGGCTTAAGTAGGGACAGCCGGCGCCCAGGAGGGGGGCTTAAGTAGGGAGAGCCGGCGCCCAGTAGGGGGGCTTAAGTAGGGACAGCCGGCGCCCAGGAGGGGGGCTTAAGTAGGGACAGCCGGCGCCCAGGAGGGGGGCTAAAGTAGGGACAGCCGGCGCCCAGGAGGGGGGCTTAAGTAGGGACAGCCGGCGCCCAGGAGGGGGGCTTAAGTAGGGACAGCCGGCGCCCAGGAGGGGGGCTTAAGTAGGGACAGCCGGCGCCGAGGAGGGGGGCTTGAGTAGGGACAGCCGGCGCCCAGGAGGGGGGCTTGAGTAGGGACAGCCGGCGCCCAGGAGGGGGGCTTGAGTAGGGACAGCCGGCGCCCAGGAGGGGGGCTTGAGTAGGGACAGCCGGCGCCCAGGAGGGGGGCTTGAGTAGGGACAGCCGGCGCCCAGGAGGGGGGCTTAAGTAGGGACAGCCGGCGCCCAGGAGGGGGGCTTGAGTAGGGACAGCCGGCGCCCAGGAGGGGGGCTTAAGTAGGGACAGCCGGCGCCCAGGAGGGGGGCTTAAGTAGGGACAGCCGGCGCCCAGGAGGGGGGCTTAAGTAGGGACAGCCGGCGCCCAGGAGGGGGGCTTAAGTAGGGACAGCCGGCGCCCAGGAGGGGGGCTTAAGTAGGGACAGCCGGCGCCCAGGAGGGGGGCTTAAGTAGGGACAGCCGGCGCCCAGGAGGGGGGCTTAAGTAGGGACAGCCGGCGCCCAGGAGGGGGGCTTAAGTAGGGACAGCCGGCGCCCAGGAGGGGGGCTTAAGTAGGGACAGCCGGCGCCCAGGAGGGGGGCTTAAGTAGGGAAAGCCGTCGCCCAGGAGGGGGGCTTAAGTAGGGACAGCCGGCGCCCAGGAGGGGGGCTTAAGTAGGGACAGCCGGCGCCTAGGAGTGGGGCTTAAGTAGGGACAGCCGGCGCCCAGGAGGGGGGCTTAAGTAGGGACAGCCGGCGCCCAGGAGAGGGGCTTAAGTAGGGAAAGCCGGCGGCCAGGAGGGGGGCTTAAGTAGGGAAAGCAGGCGCCCAGGAGGGGGGCTTAAGTAGGGAAAGCAGGCGCCCAGGAGGGGGGCTTAAGTAGGGACAGCCGGCGCCCATGAGGGGGGCTTAAGTAGGGACAGCCGGCGCCCATGAGGGGGGCTTAAGTAGGGACAGCCGGCGCCCATGAGGGGGGCTTAAGTAGGGACAGCCAGCGCCCAGGAGGGGGGCTTAAGTAGGGTCAGCCGGCGCCCATTAGGGGGGCTTAAATAGGGACAGCCGGCGCCCATCAGGGGGGCTTAAATAGGGACAGCCGGCGCCCATGAGGGGGGCTTAAGTAGGGACAGCCGGCGCCCATTGGGGGGGCTTAAGTAGGGACAGCCGGTGCCCATTAGGGGGGCTTAAGTAGGGACAGCCGGCGCCCATTAGGGGGGCTTAAGTAGGGACAGCCGGCGCCCATTAAGGGGGCTTAAGTAGGGACAGCCGGCGCCCATTAGGGGGGCTTAAGTAGGGACAGCCGGCGCCCATTTCAGGGGCTTAAGTAGGGACAGCCGGCGCCCATTTCAGGGGCTTAAGTAGGGACAGCCGGCGCCAATTTCGGGGGCTTAAGGACAGCCGCACCCAGGAGGGGGGCTTAAGTAGGGACAGCCGGCGCCCATTAGGGGGGCTTAAGTAGGGACAGCCGGCGCCCATTAGGGGGGCTTAAGTCGGGACAGCCGGTGCCCAGGAGGGGGGCTTAAGTAGGGACAGCCGGCGCCCAGGAGGGGGGCTTAAGTAGGGACAGCCGGCGCCCAGGAGGGGGGCTTAAGTAGGGACAGCCGGCGCCCAGGAGGGGGGCTTAAGTAGGGACAGCCGGCGCCCAGGAGGGGGACTTAAGTAGGGACAGCCGGCGCCCAGGAGGGGGACTTAAGTAGGGAAAGCCTGCGCCCAGGAGGGGGGCTTAAGTTGGGAAAGCCTGCGCCCAGGAGGGGGGCTTAAGTAGGGACAGCCGGCGCCCAAGAGGGGGGCTTAAGTAGGGACTGCCGGCGCCCAGGAGGGGGGCTTAAGTAGGGAAAGCGTGCGTCCAGGAGGCCCATCGGGGGACTACAACGGCTCGAGGCCCATAGGGGGACTACAACGGCTCGAGGCCCATCGAGGGTCTACAACGGCTAGAGGCCCATCGGGGGTCTACAACGGCTAGAGGCCCATCGGGGGTCTACAACGGCTAGAGGCCCATCGGGGACTACAGCGGCTCGAGGCCCATCGGGGGACTACAGCGGCTCGAGGCCCATCGGGGGACTACAGCGGCTCGAGGCCCATCGGGGGACTACAGCGGCTGGAGGCTCATCGGGGGGGGCTACAGTGGCTCGAGGCCCATCGGGGGACTACAGCGGCTCGAGGCCCATCGGGGGACTACAACAGCTTGAGGCCCATCGGAGGACTACAACGGCTCGAGGCCCATCGGAGGACTACAACGGCTCGAGGCCCATCGGAGGACTACAACGGCTCGAGGCCCAGATTGCCGTGGGCTACCTGCTGTGCCCGTCACTCGACGAGCTGCTTGCCTTTTCAGTCACCAATGGGTCGCCTGACATCGGGGGACTGACATGGCAAGGAGCCCATAAGGGGACTGACCGCAATCGGGGTCTGACGGCAAGCGGCCTAACAGGGGGCTACAACGGCTCGAGGCCCATCGGGGGACTACATTGGCTCGAGGCCCATCAGGGGACTACATTGGCTCGAGGCCCATCGGGGGACTACAACTGCTAGAGGCCCATCGAGGGACTACAACGACTCGATGCCCATCGGGGGACTACAGCGGCTCGAGGCCCATCGGGGGATTACAACGGCTCGAGGCCCATCGGGGGACTACAACGGCTCAAAGCCCACCGGGGGACTACAACGGCTCGAGGCCCATCGGGGGACTACAACGGCTCGAGGCCCATCGGGGGACTACAACGGCAAGACCCCAGTTTGCCGTGGGCCACCTGCTGTGTCCGTCGCTCGACGGGCTGCTTGCCTTGTCAGTCCCCCAATGGGTCGCCTGACATCGGGGGACTGACATGGCAAGGAGCCCATCAGGGGACTACAACGGCTAGAGGCCCATCGGGGGACTACAACGGCTCAAGGCCCATCGCGGGACTACAGCGGCTCAAGGCCCATCGCGGGACTACAGCGGCTCGTGGCCCATCTGGGGACTACAGCGGCTCGAGGCCCATCTGGGGACTACAGCGGCTCGAGGCCCATCGGGGGACTACAACGGCTCGAGGCCCATCGGGGGACTACAACGGCTCGAGGCCCATCGGGGGACTACAACGGCTCGAGGCCCATCGGGGGACTACAACGGCTCGAGGCCCATCGGGGGACTACAACGGCTCGAGGACCATCGGGGGACTACAACGGCTCGAGGCCCATCGGGGGACTACAGCGGCTCGAGGCCCATCGGGGGACTACAGCGGCTCGAGGCCCATCGGGGGACTACAACGACTCGAGGCCCATCGGGGGACTACAACGGCAAGACCCCAGATTGCCGTGGGCCACCTGCTGTGTCCGTCACTCGACGGGATGCTTGCCTTGTCAGTCCCCCAATGGGTCGCCTGACATCGGGGGACTGACATGGCAAGGAGCCCATCAGGGGACTGACCGCAATCGGTGTCTGACACGGCAAGCGGCCCATCGGGGGTCTACAATGGCTAGAGGCCCATCGGGGGTCTATAACGGCTCGAGGCCCATCGGGGGACTACAGCAGCTCGAGGCCCATCGGGGGACTACAGCGGCTCAAGGCCCATCGGGGGACTACAGCGGCTAGAGGCCCATCGGGGGACTACAGCGGCTCGAGCCCCATCGGGGGACTACAGCGGCTTGAGGCCCATCGGGGGACTACAACGGCAAGACCCCAGATTGCCATGGGCCACCTGCTGTGTCCGTCACTCGACGGGATGCTTGCCTTGTCAGTCCCCCAATGGGTCGCCTGACATCGGGGGACTGACATGGCAAGGAGCCCATCAGGGGACTGACCGCAATCGGTGTCTGACACGGCAAGCGGCCCATCGGGGGTCTACAACGGCTAGAGTCCCATCGGGGGACTACAACGGCTCGAGGCCCATCGGGGGACTACAACGGCTTGAGGCCCAATGAGGGACTACAACAGCTTGAAGCCCAATGAGGGACTACAACGGCTCGAGGCCCATCGGGGGACTACAACGACTCGAGGCCCATCGGGGGACAACAACGACTCGAGGCCCATCGGGGGACTACAACGACTCGAGGCCCATCGGGGGACTACAACAACTCGAGGCCCATCGGGGGACTACAACGACTCGAGGCCCATCGGGGGACTACAACGACTCGAGGCCCATCGGGGGACTACAACGACTCGAGTCCTACCGGGGGACTACAACGGTTCGAGGCCCATCGGGGGACTACAACGACTCGAGTCCTACCGGGGGACTACAACGGTTCGAGGCCCATCGGGGGACAACAACGGCTCGAGGCCCATCGGGGGACTACAACGGCAAGACCCTAGATTGCCGTGGGCCACCTGCTGTGCCCGTCACTCGACGGGCTGCTTGCCTTGTCAGTCCCCCAATGGGTCGCCTGACATCAGGGGACTGACATGGCAAGGAGCCCATCAGGGGACTGACCGCAATCGGTGTCTGACACGGCAAGCGGCCCATCGGGGGTCTACAACGGCTAGAGTCCCATCGGGGGACTACAGCGGCTCGAGGCCCATCGGGGGACTACAGCGGCTCGAGGCCCATCGGGGGACTAGAGCGGCTCGAGGCCCATCGGGGGACTAGAGCGGCTCGAGGCCCATCGGGGGACTAGAGCAGCTCGAGGCCCATCGGGGGACTACAGCGGCTCGAGGCCCATCGGGGGACTACAGCGGCTCGAGGCCCATCGGGGGACTACAACGGCTCGAGGCCCATCGGGGGACTACAACGGCTCGAGGCCCATCGGGGGACTACAACGGCTCGAGGCCCATCGGGGGACTACAACGGCTTGAGGCCCAATGAGGGACTACAATGGCTCGAGGCCCATCGGGGGACTACAACGACTCGAGGCCCATCGGGGGACAACAACGACTCGAGGCCCATCGGGGGACTACAACGACTCGAGGCCCATCGGGGGACTACAACGACTCGAGGCCCATCGGGGGACTACAACGGCTAGAGGCCCATCGGGGGACTAAAACGGCTAGAGGCCCATCGGGGGACTACAACGGCTAGAGGCCCATCGGGGGACTACAACGGCTAGAGGCCCATCGGGGGACTACAGCGGCGGCAAGAGGCCCATCAGGGAATTAGTTCATGCTACATTAGCACTATCCAGGAGCGCCACGGGGAGGCTTCCCAATGCTCCCATACAACCGGGGTGCCATGGGGCCCCAAGCTCTCACTGCCTGGAAACCACAGCGGCATCCCAGAGCGGGAGGCTGGAAGGTGCAGGTGATCCCCCCAAGCGTGGCCTGAGCAGCCCGCACCTGCCTCCCAAAAATGAAAAACCGGTACTTTCCTACAACGGCTAGAGGCCCATCGGGGGTCGACAACGGCTAGAGGCCCATCGGGGGTCGACAACGGCTAGAGGCCCATCGGGGGTCGACAACGGCTAGAGGCCCATCGGGGGTCGACAACGGCTAGAGGCCCATCGGGGGTCGACAACGGCTAGAGGCCCATCGGGGGTCGACAACGGCTAGAGGCCCATCGGGGGTCGACAACGGCTCGAGGCCCATCGGGGGTCGACAACGGCTCGAGGCCCATCGGGGGTCGACAACGGCTCGAGGCCCATCGGGGGACTACAACGGCTCGAGGCCCATCGGGGGACTACAACGGCTCGAGGCCCATCGGGGGACTACAACGGCTCGAGGCCCATCGGGGGACTACAACGGCTCGAGGCCCATCGGGGGACTGCAGCGGCTCGAGGCCCATCGGGGGACTGCAGCGGCTCGAGGCCCATCGGGGGACTGCAGCGGCTCGAGGCCCATCGGGGGACTGCAGCGGCTCGAGGCCCATCGGGGGACTACAGCGGCTCGAGGCCCATCGGGGGACTACAGCGGCTCGAGGCCCATCGGGGGACTACAGCGGCTCGAGGCCCATCGGGGGACTACAACAGTTTGAGGCCCATCGGGGGACTACAACGGCTCGAGGCCCATCGGGGGTCTACAACGGCTCGAGGCCCATCGGGGGACTACAACGGCTCGAGGCCCATCGGGGGACTACAACGGCTCGAGGCCCATCGGGGGACTACAACGGCTGGAGGCCCATCAGAGGACTACAACGGCAAGACCCCAGATTGCCATGGGCCACTTGCTGTGTCCGTCGCTCGACGGGCTGCTTGCCTTGTCAGTCCCCCAATAGGTCGCCTGACATCGGGGGACTGACATGGCAAGGAGCCCATCAGGGGACTACAACGGCTCAAGGCCCATTGGGGGACTACATCGGCTCGATGCCCATCGTGGGACTACAGCGGCTCGAGGCCCATCGGTAGATTACAACGGCTCGAGGCCCATTGAGGGACTACAACGGCTCGAGGCCCATCGGGGGACTACAACGGCTCGAGGCTCATCGGGAGACTACAACGGCTCGAGGCCCATCGGGGGACTGCAGCGGCTCGCGGCCCATCGGGGGACTACAATGGCTCGAGGCCCATCGGGGGACTACAATGGCTCGAGACCCATCAGAGGACTACAACGGCAAGACCCCAGATTGCCATGGGCCACTTGCTGTGTCCGTCGCTCGACGGGCTGCTTGCCTTGTCAGTCCCCCAATGGGTCGCCTGACATCGGGGGACTGACATGGCAAGGAGCCCATCAGGGGACTACAACGGCTCAAGGCCCATCGGGGGACTACAACGGCTCGAGGCCCATCGGGGGACTACAACGGCTCGAGGCCCATCGGGGGACTACAACGGCTCGAGGCCCATCGGGGGACTACAACGGCTCGAGGCCCATCGGGGGACTACAACGGCTCGAGGCCCACCGGGGGACTACAACGGCTCGAGGCCCACCGGAAAACTACAACGGCTCGAGGCCCATCGGGGGACTACAACGGCTCGAGGCCCATCGGGGGACTACAACGGCAAGACCCCAGATTGCCATGGGCCACCTGCTGTGTCCGTCGCTCGACGGGCTGCTTGCCTTGTCAGTCCCCCAATGGGTCGCCTGACATCGGGGGACTGACATGGCAAGGAGCCCATCAGGGGACTGACCGCAATCGGTGTCTGACATGGCAAGCGGCCCATCGGGGGACTACAGCGGCTCGAGGCCCATCGGGGGACTACAGCGGCTCGAGGCCCATCGGGGGAATACAGCGGCTCGAGGCCCATCGGGGGACTACAGCGGCTCGAGGCCCATCGGGGGACTACAGCGGCTCGAGGCCCATCGGGGGACTACAGCGGCTCGAGGCCCATCGGGGGACTACAGCGGCTCGAGGCCCATTGGGGGACTACAGCGGCAAGACCCCAGATTGCCATGGGCCACCTGCTGTGTCCGTCGCTCGACGGGCTGCTTGCCTTGTCAGTCCCCCAATGGGTCGCCTAACATCGGGGGACTGACATGGCAAAGAGCCCATCAGGGGACTACAATGGCTCAAGGCCCATCGGGGGACTACAGCGGCTCGAGGCCCATCGAGGGACTACAACGGCTCGAGGCCCATCGAGGGACTACAACGGCTCGAGGCCCATCGGGGGACTACAACGGCTCGAGGCCCATCGGGGGACTGCAGCGGCTCGCGGCCCATCGGGGGACTACAATGGCTCGAGGCCCATCGGGGGACTACAACGGCTCGAGACCCATCAGAGGACTACAACGGCAAGACCCCAGATTGCCATGGGCCACTTGCTGTGTCCGTCGCTCGACGGGCTGCTTGCCTTGTCAGTCCCCCAATGGGTCGCCTGACATCGGGGGAATGACATGGCAAGGAGCCCATCAGGGGACTACAACGGCTCAAGGACCATCGGGGGACTACAACGGCTCGAAGCCCATCGGGGGACTACAACGGCTCGAGGCCCATCGGGGGACTACAACGGATCGAGGCCCATCGGGGGACTACAACGGCTCGAGGCCCATCGGGGGACTACAACGGCTCGAGGCCCACCGGGGGACTACAACGGCTCGAGGCCCACTGGAAAACTACAACGGCTCGAGGCCCATCGGGGGACTACAACGGCAAGACCCCAGATTGCCATGGGCCACCTGCTGTGTCCGTCGCTCGACGGGCTGCTTGCCTTGTCAGTCCCCCAATGGGTCGCCTGACATCGGGGGACTGACATGGCAAGGAGCCCATCAGGGGACTGACCGCAATCGGTGTCTGACATGGCAAGCGGCCCATCGGGGGACTACAGCGGCTCGAGGCCCATCGGGGGACTACAGCGGCTCGAGGCCCATCGGGGGAATACAGCGGCTCGAGGCCCATCGGGGGACTACAGCGGCTCGAGGCCCATCGGGGGACTACAGCGGCTCGAGGCCCATCGGGGGACTACAGCGGCTCGAGGCCCATCGGGGGACTACAGCGGCTCGAGGCCCATCGGGGGACTACAGCGGCAAGACCCCAGATTGCCATGGGCCACCTGCTGTGTCCGTCGCTCGACGGGCTGCTTGCCTTGTCAGTCCCCCAATGGGTCGCCTAACATCGGGGGACTGACATGGCAAAGAGCCCATCGGGGGACTACAGCGGCTCGAGGCCCATCGAGGGACTACAACGGCTCGAGGCCCATCGAGGGACTACAACGGCTCGAGGCCCATCGAGGGACTACAACGGCTCGAGGCCCATCGGGGGGACTACAACGGCTCGAGGCCCATCGGGGGGACTACAACGGCTCGAGGCCCATCGGGGGGACTACAACGGCTCGAGGCCCATCGGGGGACTACAACGGCTCGAGGCCCATCGGGGGACTACAACGGCTCGAGGCCCATCGGGGGACTACAACGGCTCGAGGCCCATCGGGGGACTACAACGGCTCGAGGCCCATCGGGTGACTACAACGGCTCGAGGCCCATAGGGTGACTACAACGGCTCGAGGCCCACCGGGGGACTACAACGGCTCGAGGCCCACCGGGGGACTACAACGGCTCGAGGCCCACCGGGGGACTACAACGGCTCGAGGCCCACCGGGGGACTACAACGGCTCGAGGCCCACCAGGGGACTACAACGGCTCGAGGCCCACCGGGGGACTACAACGGTTCGAGGCCCATCGGGGGAGAACAACGGCTCGAGGCCCATCGGGGGACTACAACGGCAAGACCCTAGATTGCCGTGGGCCACCTGCTGTGCCCGTCACTCGACGGGCTGCTTGCCTTGTCAGTCCCCCAATGGGTCGCCTGACATCAGGGGACTGACATGGCAAGGAGCCCATCAGGGGACTGACCGCAATCGGTGTCTGACACGGCAAGCGGCCCATCGGGGGTCTACAACGGCTAGAGTCCCATCGGGGGACTAGAGCGGCTCGAGGCCCATCGGGGGACTAGAGCGGCTCGAGGCCCATCGGGGGACTAGAGCGGCTCGAGGCCCATCGGGGGACTAGAGCTGGTCGAGGCCCATCGGGGGACTAGAGCTGGTCGAGGCCCATCGGGGGACTACAGCGGCTCGAGGCCCATCGGGGGACTACAGCGGCTCGAGGCCCATCGGGGGACTACAACGGCTCGAGGCCCATCGGGGGACTACAGCGGCTCGAGGCCCATCGGGGGACTACAGCGGCTCGAGGCCCATCGGGGGACTACAACGGCTCGAGGCCCATCGGGGGACTACAACGGCTTGAGGCCCAATGACGGACTACAACAGCTTGAAGCCCAATGAGGGACTACAACGGCTCGAGGCCCATCGGGGGACTACAACGACTCGAGGCCCATCGGGGGACTACAACGACTCGAGGCCCATCGGGGGACTACAACGACTCGAGGCCCATCGGGGGACTACAACGACTCGAGGCCCATCGGGGGACTACAACGACTCGAGGCCCATCGGGGGACTACAACGGTTCGAGGCCCATCGGGGGACTACAACGGTTCGAGGCCCATCGGGGGACAACAACGGCTCGAGGCCCATCGGGGGACTACAACGGCAAGACCCTAGATTGCCGTGGGCCACCTGCTGTGCCCGTCACTCGACGGGCTGCTTGCCTTGTCAGTCCCCCAATGGGTCGCCTGACATCGGGGGACTGACATGGCAAGGAGCCCATCAGGGGACTGACCGCAATCGGTGTCTGACACGGCAAGCGGCCCATCGGGGGTCTACAACGGCTAGAGTCCCATCGGGGGACTACAGCGGCTCGAGGCCCATCGGGGGACTACAGCGGCTCGAGGCCCATCGGGGGACTACAGCGGCTCGAGGCCCATTCGGGGGACTACAGCGGCTCGAGGCCCATTCGGGGGACTACAGCGGCTCGAGGCCCATCGGGGGACTACAGCGGCTCGAGGCCCATTCGGGGGACTACAGCGGCTCGAGGCCCATCGGGGGACTACAGCGGCTCGAGGCCCATCGGGGGACTACAACGGCTCGAGGCCCATCGGGGGACTACAACGGCTCGAGGCCCAATGAGGGACTACAATGGCTCGAGGCCCATCGGGGGACTACAACGACTCGAGGCCCATCGGGGGACAACAACGACTCGAGGCCCATCGGGGGACTACAACGACTCGAGGCCCATCGGGGGACAACAACGACTCGAGGCCCATCAGGGGACAACAACGACTCGAGGCCCATCGGGGGACTACAACGACTCGAGGCCCATCGGGGGACTACAACGGCTAGAGGCCTATCGGGGGACTACAACGGCTAGAGGCCCATCGGGGGACTACAACGGCTCAAGGCCCATCGGGGACTACAACGGCTCGAGGCCCATCGGGGACTACAACGGCTCGAGGCCCATCGGGGACTACAACGGCTAGAGGCCCATCGGGGGATTACAACGGCTAGAGGCCCATCGGGGGACTACAACGGCTAGAGGCCCATCGGTGGAATACAACGGCTAGAGGCCCATCGGGGGACTACAACGGCTCGAGGCCCATCGGGGGACTACAACGGCTCGAGGCCCATGGGAGGACTACAATGGCTAGAGGCTTATCGGGGGACTACAACGGCTAGAGGCCCATCGGGGGACTACAACGGCTAGAGGCCCATCGGGGGACTACAACGGCTAGAGGCCCATCGGGGGACTACAACGGCTAGAGGCCCATCGGGTGACTACAACGGCTCGAGGCCCATCGGGGGACTACAACGGCTCGAGGCCCATCAGGGGACTACAACGGCTCGAGGCCCATCCGGTGACTACAACGGCTCGAGGCCCATCCGGTGACTACAACGGCTCGAGGCCCATCGGGGGACTACAACAGCAAGAACCCAGCTTGCCGTGGTCCGCCTCCTGTGCTTGTCACTCGACGGGCTGCTTGCCTTGTCAGTCCCCCAATGGGCGGCCTTACGTCGGGGGACTGACATGGTAAGCAGCCAATCAGGGGACTGACAACAATAGGGGGACTACAACGGCTCCAAGCCCATCGGTAGACTACAACGGCTCGAGGCCCATCGGGGGACTACAACGGCTCGAGGCCCATCGGGGGACTACAAAGGCTCGAGGCCCATCGGGGGACTACAAAGGCTCGAGGCCCATCGGGGGACTACAAAGGCTCGAGGCCCATCGGGGGACTACAACGGCTCAAGGCCCATCGGGGGACTACAACGGCTCGAGGCCCATCGGGGGACTACAACGGCTCGAGGCCCATCTCTACAACGGCAAGAGGCCCATCAGGGAATTAGTTCATGCTACATTAGCACTATCCAGGAGCGCCACGGGGAGGCTTCCCAATGCTCCCATACAACCGGGGTGCCGGAAACAACAGCAGCATCCCAGAGGGGGAGGCTGGGAGGTGCAGGCGATCCCCCCAACCTTGGCCAGCGCCGGGAAGAGCAGCCCGCACCTGCGTCCCAAAAATGAAAAACAGGTACTTACCTACAACATCTCGAGGCCCATCGGGGGACTATAACGGCTCGAGGCCCATCGGGGGACTACAACGGTTCGAGGCCCATCGGGGGACTACAACGGTTCGAGGCCCATCGGGGGACTACAACGGCAAGAACTCAGCTTGCCATGGTCCGCCTCCTGTGCTTGTCACTCGACGGGCTGCTTGCCTTGTCAGTCCCCCAATGGGCGGCCTTACGTCGGGGGACTGACATGGTAAGCAGCCAATCAGGGGACTGACAATGGGGGACTACAACGGCTCGAGTCCCATCGGGTGACTACAACGGCTCGAGTCCCATCGGGTGACTACAACGGCTCGAGGCCCATCGGGGGACTACAACGGCTCGAGGCCCATCGGGGGACTACAACGGCTCGAGGCCCATCGGGGGACTACAACGGCTCGAGGCCCATCGGGGGACTACAACGGCTCGAGGCCCATCGGGGGACTACAACGGCTCGAGGCCCATCAGGGAATTAGTTCATGCTACATTAGCACTATCCAGGAGCGCCACGGGGAGGCTTCCCAATGCTCCCATACAACTGGGGTGCCGGAAACCACAGCAGCATCCCAGAGGGGGAGGCTGGGAGGTGCAGGCGATCCCCCCAACCTTGGCCAGCGCCGGGAAGAGCAGCCTGCACCTGCGTCCCAAAAATGAAAAACAGGTACTTACCTACAACATCTCGAGGCCCATCGGGGGACTACAACGGCTCGAGGCCCATTGGGGGACTACAACAGATTGAGGCCCATCGGGGGACTACAACGGCTAGTGGCCCATCGGGTGACTACAACGGCTAGAGGCCCATCGGGTGACTACAACGGCAAGAACCCAGCTTGCCATGGTCCGCCTCCTGTGCTTGTCACTCGACGGGCTGCTTGCCTTGTCAGTCCCTCAATGGGTCGCCTGACATCGGGGGACTGACATGGCAAGGAGCCCATCAAGGGACTGACCGCAATTGGTGTCTGACACGGCATCGGGGGACTACAAAGGCTTGAGGCCCATCGGGGGACTACAACGGATCGAGGCCCATCAGGGGACTACAACGGCTCGAGGCCCATCGGGGGACTACAACGGCTCGAGGCCCATCGGGGGACTACAATGGCAAGAACCCAGCTTGCCGTGGTCCGCCTCCTGTGCTTGTCACTCGACGGGCTGCTTGCCTTGTCAGTCCCCCAATGGGCGGCCTTACGTCGGGGGACTGACATGGTAAGCAGCCAATCAGGGGACTGACAATAGGGGGACTACAACGGCTCGAAGCCCATCGGGGGACTACAACGGCTAGAGGCCCATCGGGTGACTACAACGGCTAGAGGCCCATCGGGGGACTACAACGGCTAGAGGCCCATCGGGGGACTACAACGGCTAGAGGCCCATCGGGGGACTACAACGGCTCGAGGCCCATCGGGGGACTACAACGGCTCGAGGCCCATCGGGGGACTACAACGGCTAGAGGCCCATCGGGGGACTACAACGGCTAGAGGCCCATCGGTGGACTACAACGGCTAGAGGCCCATCGGGGGACTACAACGGCTAGAGGCCCATCGGGGGACTACAACGGCTAGAGGCCCATCGGGGGACTACAACGGCTAGAGGCCCATCGGGGGACTACAACGGCTAGAGGCCCATCGGGGGACTACAACGGCTAGAGGCCCATCGGGGGACTACAACGGCTAGAGGCCCATCGGGGGACTACAACGGCTTGAGGCCCATTGGGGGACTACAACGGCTTGAGGCCCATTGGGGGACTACAACGGCTCGAGGCCCAACGGGGACTACAACGGCTAGAGGCCCATCGGGTGACTACAATGGCAAGAACCCAGCTTGCCGTGGTCTGCCTCCTGTGCTTGTCACTCGACGGGCTGCTTGCCTTGTCAGTCCCCCAATGGGCGACCTTACGTCGGGGGAATGACATGGTAAGCAGCCAATCAGGGGACTGACAACAATAGGGGGACTACAACGGCTCGAAGCCCATCGGGGGACTACAACGGCTCGAGGCCCATCGGGGGACTACAACGGCTCGAGGCCCATCGGGGGACTACAACGGCTCGAGGCCCATCGGGGGACTACAACGGCTCGAGGCCCATCGGGGGACTACAACGGCTCGAGGACCATCGGGGGACTACAATGGCAAGAACCCAGCTTGCCGTGGTCCGCCTCCTGTGCTTGTCACTCGACGGGCTGCTTGCCTTGTCAGTCCCTCAATAGGCAGCCTTACGTCGGGGGACTGACATGGTAAGCAGCCAATCAGGGGACTGACAACAATAGGGGGACTACAACGGCTCGAAGCCCAACGGGGGACTACAACGGCTAGAGGCCCATCGGGTGACTACAACGGCTCGAGGCCCATCGGGGGACTACAACGGCTCGAGGCCCATCGGGGGACTACAACGGCAAGAACCCAGCTTGCCGTGGTCCGCCTCCTGTGCTTGTCACTCGACAGGCTGCTTGCCTTGTCAGTCCCCCAATGGGCGGCCTTACGTCGGGGGACTGACATGGTAAGCAGCCAATCAGGGGACTGACAATAGGGGGACTACAACGGCTCGAAGCCCATCGGGGGACTACAACGGCTCGAGCCCCATCGGGGGACTACAACGGCTCGAGGCCCCTCGGGGGACTACAACGGCTCGAGGCCCCTCGGGGGACTACAACGGCTCGAGGCCCCTCGGGGGACTACAACGGCTCGAGGCCCCTCGGGGAACTACAACGGCTCGAGGCCCCTCGGGGGACTACAACGGCTCGAGGCCCCTCGGGGGACTACAACGGCTCGAGGCCCCTCGGGGGACTACAACGGCTCGAGGCCCCTCGGGGGACTACAACGGCTCGAGGCCCATCGGGGGACTACAACGGCTCGAGGCCCATCGGGGGACTACAACGGCTCGAGGCCCATCGGGGGACTACAACGGCTCGAGGCCCATCGGGGGACTACAACGGCTCGAGGCCCATCGGGGGACTACAACGGCTCGAGGCCCATCGGGGGACTGCAACGGCTCGAGGCCCATCGGGGGACTGCAACGGCTCGAGGCCCATCGGGGGACTGCAACGGCTCGAGGCCCATCGGGGGACTGCAACGGCTCGAGGCCCATCGGGGGACTGCAACGGCTCGAGGCCCATCGGGGGACTGCAACGGCTCGAGGCCCATCGGGGGACTGCAACGGCTCGAGGCCCATCGGGGGACTACATCGGCTCTAGGCCCATCGGGGGACTACAACGGCTCGAGGCCCATCGGGGGACTACAACGGCAAGAACCCAGCTTGCCGTGGTCCGCCTCCTGTGCTTGTCACTCGACGGGCTGCTTGCCATGTCAGTCCTCCAATGGGCGGCCTTACGTCGGGGGACTGACATGGTAAGCAGCCAATCCGGGGACTGACAATAGGTGGACTACAACGGTTTGAAGCCAATCGGGGGACAACAACGGCTAGAGGCCCATCGGGTGACTACAACGGCTAGAGGCCCATCGGGGGACTACAACGGCACAAGGCCCATCGGGTGACTACAACGGCTCGAAGCCCATCAGGTGACTACAACGGCTCGAAGCCCATCGGGTGACTACAACGGCTCGAGGCCCATCGGGTGACTACAACAGCTCGAGGCCCATCGGGTGACTACAACGGCTCGAGGCCCATCGGGTGACTACAACGGCTCGAGGCCCATCGGGTGACTACAACGGCTCGAGGCCCATCGGGTGACTACAACGGCAAGAACCCAGCTTGCCGTGGTCCGCCTCCTGTGCTTGTCACTTGACGGGCTGCTTGCCTTGTCAGTCCCTCAATGGGCGGCCTTACATCGGGGGACTGACATGGTAAGCAGCCAATCAGGGGACTGACAACAACAGGGGGACTACAACGGCTCGAAGCCCATCGGGGGACTACAACGGCTAGAGGCCCATCGGGTGACTACAACGGCTCGAGGCCCATCGGGGGACTACAACGGCTCGAGGCCCATCGGGGGACTACAACGGCTCGAGGCCCATCGGGGGACTACAACGGCTCGAGGCCCATCGGGTGACTACAACGGCTCGAGGCCCATCGGGGGACTGCAACGGCTCGAGGCCCATTGGGGTACTGCAACGGCTCGAGGCCCATCGGGGGACTGCAACGGCTCGAGGCCCATCGGGGGACTGCAACGGCTCAAGGCCCATCGGGGGACTGCAACGGCTCGAGGCCCATCGGGGGACTACAACGGCAAGAACCCAGCTAGCCGTGGTCCGCCTCCTGTGCTTGTCACTCGACGGGCTGCTTGCCATGTCAGTCCCCCAATGGGCGGCCTTACGTCGGGGGACTGACATGGTAAGCAGCCAATCAGCGGACTGACAATAGGTGGACTACAACGGTTTGAAGCCAATCGGGGGACAACAACGGCTAGAGGCCCATCGGGAGACTACAACGGCTCGAGGCCCATCGGGGGACTACAACGTCTCGAGGCCCATCGGGTGACTACAACGGCTCGAGGCCCATCGGGTGACTACAACGGCTCGAGGCCCATCGGGTGACTACAACGGCAAGAACCCAGCTTGCCGTGGTCCGCCTCCTGTGCTTGTCACTCGACGGGCTGCTTGTCTTGTCAGTCCCCCAATGGGCGGCCTTACGGGGGACTACAACGGCTCGAGGCCCATCGGGGGACTACAACGGCTCGAGGCCCATCGGGGGACTACAACGGCTCGAGGCCCATCGGGGGACTACAACGGCTAGAGGCCCATCGGGGGACTACAACGGCTCGAGGCCCATCGGGGGACTACAACGGCTCGAGGCCCATCGGGGGACTACAACGGCTAGAGGCCCATCGGGGGACTACAACGGCTAGAGGCCCATCGGGGGACTACAACGGCTAGAGGCCCATCGGGGGACTACAACGGCTAGAGGCCCATCGGGGGACTACAACGGCTCGAGGCCCATCGGAGACTACAACGGCTAGAGGCCCATCGGGTGATTACAACGGCTCGAGACCCATCGGGTGACTACAATGGCAAGAATCCAGCTTGCCGTGGTCCGCCTTCTGTGCTTGTCACTCGACGGGCTGCTTGCCTTGTCAGTCCCCCAATGGGCAGCCTTACGTCGGTGGACTGACATGGTAAGCAGCCAATCAGGGGACTGACAACAATAGGGGGACTACAACGGCTCGAGGCCCATCGGGGGACTACAACGGCTCGAGGCCCATCGGGGGACTACAACGGCTCGAGGCCCATCGGGGGACTACAACGGCTCGAGGCCCATCGGGGGACTACAACGGCTCGAGGCCCATCGGGGGACTACAACGGCTAGAGGCCCATCGGGGGACTACAACGGCTCGAGGACCATCGGGGGACTACAACGGCTCGAGGACCATCGGGGGACTACAACGGCTCGAGGACCATCGGGGGACTACAACGGCTCGAGGACCATCGGGGGACTACAACGGCTCGAGGACCATCGGGGGACTACAACGGCTCGAGGACCATCGGGGGACTACAACGGCTCGAGGACCATCGGGGGACTACAACGGCTCGAGGCCAATCGGGGGACTACAACGGTTCAAGGCCCATCGGGGGACTACAACGGTTCAAGGCCCATCGGGTGACTACAATGGCAAGAACCCAGCTTGCCGTGGTCCGCCTCCTGTGCTTGTCACTCGACGGGCTGCTTGCCTTGTCAGTCCCTCAATGGGCAGCCTTACGTCGGGGGACTGACATGGTAAGCAGCCAATCAGGGGACTGACAACAATAGGGGGATTACAACGGCTCGAAGCCCATCGGGGGACTACAACGGCTAGAGGCCCATCGGGGGACTACAATGGCTCGAGGCCCATGGGGGGACTACAACAGCTCGAGGCCCATCGGGGGGACTACAACGGCAAGAACCCAGCTTGCCGTGGTCTGCCTCCTGTGCTTGGCACTCGACGGGCTGCTTGCCATGTCAGTCCCCCAATGGGCGGCCTTATGTCGGGGGACTGACATGGTAAGCAGCCAATCAGGGGACTGACAACAACAGGGGGACTACAATGACTCGAAGCCCATCGGGGGACTACAACGGCTAGAGGCCCATCGGGTGACTACAACGGCTCGAGGCCCATCGGGGGACTACAACGGCTCGAGGCCCATCGGGGACTACAACGGCTAGAGGCCCATCGGGGGACTACAACGGCTAGAGGCCCATCGGGGGACTACAACGGCTCGAGGCCCATCGGGGGACTACAACGGCTCGAGGCCCATCGGGGGACTACAACGGCTCGAGGCCCATCGGGGGACTGCAACGGCTCGAGGCCCATTGGGGTACTGCAACGGCTCGAGGCCCATCGGGGGACTGCAACGGCTCGAGGCCCATCGGGGGACTGCAACGGCTCAAGGCCCATCGGGGGACTGCAACGGCTCGAGGCCCATCGGGGGACTACAACGGCCCATCGGGGGACTACAACGGGCTGGAGGCCCATCGGGGGACTACAACGGCTCGAGGACCATCGGGGGACTACAACGGCTCGAGGACCATCGGGGGACTACAACGGCTCGAGGACCATCGGGGGACTACAACGGCTCGAGGCCCATCGGGGGACTACAACGGTTCGAGGCCCATCGGGTGACTACAATGGCAAGAACCCAGCTTGCCGTGGTCCGCCTCCTGTGCTTGTCACTCGACGGGCTGCTTGCCTTGTCAGTCCCTCAATGGGCAGCCTTACGTCGGGGGACTGACATGGTAAGCAGCCAATCAGGGGACTGACAACAATAGGGGGATTACAACGGCTCGAAGCCCATCGGGGGACTACAACGGCTAGAGGCCCATCGGGGGACTACAACGGCTCGAGGCCCATGGGGGGACTACAACAGCTCGAGGCCCATCGGGGGACTACAACGGCAAGAACCCAGCTTGCCGTGGTCTGCCTCCTGTGCTTGTCACTCGACGGGCTGCTTGCCATGTCAGTCCCCCAATGGGTGGCCTTATGTCGGGGGACTGACATGGTAAGCAGCCAATCAGGGGACTGACAACAACAGGGGGACTACAACGGCTCGAAGCCTATTGGGGGACTACAACGGCTAGAGGCCCATCGGGTGACTACAACGGCTCGAGGCCCATCGGGGGACTACAACGGCTCGAGGCCCATCGGGGGACTACAACGGCTCGAGGCCCATCGGGGGACTACAACGGCTCGAGGCCCATCGGGGGACTACAACGGCTCGAGGCCCATCGGGGGACTACAACGGCTCGAGGCCCATCGGGGGACTACAACGGCTCGAGGCCCATCGGGGGACTACAACGGCCCATCGGGGGACTACAACGGCTAGAGGCCCATCGGGGGACTACAACGGCTCGAGGACCATCGGGGGACTAAAACGGCTCGAGGACCATCGGGGGACTACAACGGCTCGAGGACCATCGGGGGACTACAACGGCTCGAGGACCATCGGGGGACTACAACGGCTCGAGGACCATCGGGGGACTACAACGGCTCGAGGACCATCGGGGGACTACAACGGCTCGAGGACCATCGGGGGACTACAACGGCTCGAGGACCATCGGGGGACTACAACGGCTCGAGGCCCATCGGGGGACTACAACGGTTCAAGGCCCATCGGGTGACTACAATGGCAAGAACCCAGCTTGCCGTGGTCTGCCTCCTGTGCTTGTCACTCGACGGGCTGCTTGCCATGTCAGTCCCCCAATGGGCGGCCTTATGTCGGGGGACTGACATGGTAAGCAGCCAATCAGGGGACTGACAACAACAGGGGGACTACAACGACTCGAAGCCCATCGGGGGACTACAACGGCTAGAGGCCCATCGGGTGACTACAACGGCTCGAGGCCCATCGGGGGACTACAACGGCTCGAGGCCCATCGGGGGACTACAACGGTTCGAGGCCCATCGGGGGACTACAACGGCTAGAGGCCCATCGGGGGACTACAACGGCTAGAGGCCCATCGGGGGACTACAACGGCTCGAGGCCCATCGGGGGACTACAACGGCTCGAGGCCCATCGGGGGACTACAACGGCTAGAGGCCCATCGGGGGACTACAACGGCTCGAGACCCATCGGGGGACTGCAACGGCTCGAGGCCCATAGGGGTACTGCAACGGCTCGAGGCCCATCGGGGGACTGCAACGGCTCGAGGCCCATCGGGGGACTGCAACGGCTCGAGGCCCATCGGGGGACTGCAACGGCTCGAGGCCCATCGGGGGACTACAACGGCCCATCGGGGGACTACAACGGCTGGAGGCCCATCGGGGGACTACAACGGCTCGAGGACCATCGGGGGACTACAACGGCTCGAGGACCATCGGGGGACTACAACGGCTCGAGGCCCATCGGGGGACTACAACGGCTCGAGGCCCATCGGGGGACTACAACGGCTCGAGGCCCATCGGGTGACTACAATGGCAAGAACCCAGCTTGCCGTGGTCCGCCTCCTGTGCTTGTCACTCGACGGGCTGCTTGCCTTGTCAGTCCCTCAATGGGCAGCCTTACGTCGGGGGACTGACATGGTAAGCAGCCAATCAGGGGACTGACAACAATAGGGGGATTACAACGGCTCGAAGCCCATCGGGGGACTACAACGGCTAGAGGCCCATCGGGGGACTACAACGGCTCGAGGCCCATGGGGGGACTACAACAGCTCGAGGCCCATCGGGGGACTACAACGGCAAGAACCCAGCTTGCCGTGGTCTGCCTCCTGTGCTTGTCACTCGACGGACTGCTTGCCATGTCAGTCCCCCAACGGGCGGCCTTATGTCGGGGGACTGACATGGTAAGCAGCCAATCAGGGGACTGACAACAACAGGGGGACTACAACGACTCGAAGCCCATCGGGGGACTACAACGGCTAGAGGCCCATCGGGTGACTACAACGGCTCGAGGCCCATCGGGGGACTACAACGGCTCGAGGCCCATCGGGGGACTACAACGGTTCGAGGCCCATCGGGGGACTACAACGGCTAGAGGCCCATCGGGGGACTACAACGGCTCGAAGCCCATCGGGGGACTACAACGGCTCGAGGCCCATCGGGGGACTACAACGGCTCGAGGCCCATCGGGGGACTGCAACGGCTCGAGGCCCATTGGGGTACTGCAACGGCTCGAGGCCCATCGGGGGACTGCAACGGCTCAAGGCCCATCGGGGGACTGCAACGGCTCAAGGCCCATCGGGGGACTGCAACGGCTCGAGGCCCATCGGGGGACTGCAACGGCTCGAGGCCCATCGGGGGACTACAACGGCCCATCGGGGGACTACAACGGCTGGAGGCCCATCGGGGGACTACAACGGCTCGAGGACCATCGGGGGACTACAACGGCTCGAGGACCATCGGGGGACTACAACGGCTCGAGGACCATCGGGGGACTACAACGGCTCGAGGCCCATCGGGGGACTACAACGGTTCGAGGCCCATCGGGTGACTACAATGGCAAGAACCCAGCTTGCCGTGGTCCGCCTCCTGTGCTTGTCACTCGACGGGCTGCTTGCCTTGTCAGTCCCTCAATGGGCAGCCTTACGTCGGGGGACTGACATGGTAAGCAGCCAATCAGGGGACTGACAACAATAGGGGGATTACAACGGCTCGAAGCCCATCGGGGGACTACAACGGCTAGAGGCCCATCGGGGGACTACAACGGCTCGAGGCCCATGGGGGGACTACAACAGCTCGAGGCCCATCGGGGGACTACAACGGCAAGAACCCAGCTTGCCGTGGTCTGCCTCCTGTGCTTGTCACTCGACGGGCTGCTTGCCATGTCAGTCCCCCAATGGGCGGCCTTATGTCGGGGGACTGACATGGTAAGCAGCCAATCAGGGGACTGACAACAACAGGGGGACTACAACGGCTCGAAGCCTATTGGGGGACTACAACGGCTAGAGGCCCATCGGGGGACTACAACGGCTCGAGGCCCATCGGGGGACTACAACGGCTCGAGGCCCATCGGGGGACTACAACGGCTCGAGGCCCATCGGGGGACTACAACGGCTCGAGGCCCATCGGGGGACTACAACGGCTCGAGGCCCATCGGGGGACTACAACGGCTCGAGGCCCATCGGGGGACTACAACGGCTCGAGGCCCATCGGGGGACTACAACGGCTCGAGGCCCATCGGGGGACTACAACGGCTAGAGGCCCATCGGGGGATTACAACGGCTAGAGGCCCACCGGGGGGCTACAACGGCTCGAGGCCCATCGGGTGACTACAACGGCTCGAGGCCCATCGGGGGACTACAACGGCTCGAGGCCCATCGGGGGACTACAACGGCTCGAGGCCCATCGGGGGACTACAACGGCTCGAGGCCCATCGGGGGACTACAACGGCTCGAGGCCCATCGGGGGACTACAACGGCTCGAGGCCCATCGGGGGACTACAAGGGCAAGAGCCCAGCTTGCTGTGGTCCGCCTCCTGTGCTTGTCACTCGACGGGCTGCTTGCCTTGTCAGTCCCCCAATGGGCGGCCTTACGTCGGGGGACTGACATGGTAAGCAGCCAATCAGGGGACTGACAACAATAGGGGGACTACAACGGCTCGAAGCCCATCGGGGGACTACAACGGCTCGAAGCCCATCGGGGGACTACAACGGCTAGAGGCCCATCGGGGGACTACAACGGCTAGAGGCCCATCGGAGGACTACAACGGCTAGAGGCCCATCGGGGGACTACAACGGCTAGAGGCCCATCGGGGGACTACAACGGCTCGAGGCCCATCGGGGGACTACAACGGCTCGAGGCCCATCGGGTGACTACAACGGTAAGAACCCAGCTTGCCGTGGTCTGCCTCCTGTGCTTGTCACTCGACGGGCTGCTTGCCTTGTCAGTCCCTCAATGGGCGGCCTTACATCGGGGGACTGACATGGTAAGCAGCCAATCAGGGGACTGACAACAACAGGGGGACTACAACGGCTCGAGGCCCATCGGGGGACTACAACGGCTCGAGGCCCATCGGGGGACTACAACGGCTCGAGGCCCATCGGGGGACTACTACGGCTCGAGGCCCATCGGGGGACTACAACGGCTCGAGGCCCATCGGGGGACTACAACGGCTCGAGGCCCATCGGGGGACTACAACGGCTCGAGGCCCATCGGGGGACTACAACGGCTCGAGGCCCATCAGGGAATTAGTTCATGCTACATTAGCACTATCCAGGAGCGCCACGGGGAGGCTTCCCAATGCTCCCATACAACCGGGGTGCCGGAAACCACAGCAGCATCCCAGAGGGGGAGGCTGGGAGGTGCAGGCGATCCCCCCAACCTTGGCCAGCGCCGGGAAGAGCAGCCTGCACCTGCGTCCCAAAAATGAAAAACAGGTACTTACCTACAACATCTCGAGGCCCATCGGGGGACTACAACGGCTCGAGGCCCATTGGGGGACTACAACAGATTGAGGCCCATCGGGGGACTACAACGGCTAGAGGCCCATCGGGTGACTACAACGGCTAGAGGCCCATCGGGTGACTACAACGGCAAGAACCCAGCTTGCCATGGTCCGCCTCCTGTGCTTGTCACTCGACGGGCTGCTTGCCTTGTCAGTCCCTCAATGGGTCGCCTGACATCGGGGGACTGACATGGCAAGGAGCCCATCAAGGGACTGACCGCAATTGGTGTCTGACACGGCATCGGGGGACTACAAAGGCTTGAGGCCCATCGGGGGACTACAACGGATCGAGGCCCATCAGGGGACTACAACGGCTCGAGGCCCATCGGGGGACTACAACGGCTCGAGGCCCATCGGGGGACTACAACGGCTCGAGGCCCATCGGGGGACTACAACGGCTCGAGGCCCATCGGGGGACTACAATGGCAAGAACCCAGCTTGCCGTGGTCCGCCTCCTGTGCTTGTCACTCGACGGGCTGCTTGCCTTGTCAGTCCCCCAATGGGCGGCCTTACGTCGGGGGACTGACATGGTAAGCAGCCAATCAGGGGACTGACAATAGGGGGACTACAACGGCTCGAAGCCCATCGGGGGACTACAATGGCTAGAGGCCCATCGGGTGACTACAACGGCTAGAGGCCCATCGGGGGACTACAACGGCTCGAGGCCCATCGGGGGACTACAACGGCTCGAGGCCCATCGGGGGACTACAACGGCTCGAGGCCCATCGGGGGACTACAACGGCTAGAGGCCCATCGGGGGACTACAACGGCTAGAGGCCCATCGGTGGACTACAACGGCTAGAGGCCCATCGGGGGACTACAACGGCTAGAGGCCCATCGGGGGACTACAACGGCTAGAGGCCCATCGGGGGACTACAACGGCTAGAGGCCCATCGGGGGACTACAACGGCTAGAGGCCCATCGGGGGACTACAACGGCTAGAGGCCCATCGGGGGATTACAACGGCTAGAGGCCCATCGGGGGACTACAACGGCTTGAGGCCCATTGGGGGACTACAACGGCTCGAGGCCCAACGGGGACTACAACGGCTAGAGGCCCATCGGGTGACTACAATGGCAAGAACCCAGCTTGCCGTGGTCTGCCTCCTGTGCTTGTCACTCGACGGGCTGCTTGCCTTGTCAGTCCCCCAATGGGCGACCTTACGTCGGGGGAATGACATGGTAAGCAGCCAATCAGGGGACTGACAACAATAGGGGGACTACAACGGCTCGAAGCCCATCGGGGGACTACAACGGCTCGAGGCCCATCGGGGGACTACAACGGCTCGAGGCCCATCGGGGGACTACAACGGCTCGAGGCCCATCGGGGGACTACAACGGCTCGAGGACCATCGGGGGACTACAATGGCAAGAACCCAGCTTGCCGTGGTCCGCCTCCTGTGCTTGTCACTCGACGGGCTGCTTGCCTTGTCAGTCCCTCAATAGGCAGCCTTACGTCGGGGGACTGACATGGTAAGCAGCCAATCAGGGGACTGACAACAATAGGGGGACTACAACGGCTCGAAGCCCATCGGGGGACTACAACGGCTAGAGGCCCATCGGGTGACTACAACGGCTCGAGGCCCATCGGGGGACTACAACGGCTCGAGGCCCATCGGGGGACTACAACGGCAAGAACCCAGCTTGCCGTGGTCCGCCTCCTGTGCTTGTCACTCGACAGGCTGCTTGCCTTGTCAGTCCCCCAATGGGCGGCCTTACGTCGGGGGACTGACATGGTAAGCAGCCAATCAGGGGACTGACAATAGGGGGACTACAACGGCTCGAAGCCCATCGGGGGACTACAACGGCTCGAGCACCATCGGGGGACTACAACGGCTCGAGGCCCCTCGGGGGACTACAACGGCTCGAGGCCCCTCGGGGGACTACAACGGCTCGAGGCCCATCGGGGGACTACAACGGCTCGAGGCCCATCGGGGGACTACTACGGCTCGAGGCCCATCGGGGGACTACAACGGCTCGAGGCCCATCGGGGGACTACAACGGCTCGAGGCCCATCGGGGGACTACAACGGCTCGAGGCCCATCGGGGGACTACAACGGCTCGAGGCCCATCAGGGAATTAGTTCATGCTACATTAGCACTATCCAGGAGCGCCACGGGGAGGCTTCCCAATGCTCCCATACAACCGGGGTGCCGGAAACCACAGCAGCATCCCAGAGGGGGAGGCTGGGAGGTGCAGGCGATCCCCCCAACCTTGGCCAGCGCCGGGAAGAGCAGCCTGCACCTGCGTCCCAAAAATGAAAAACAGGTACTTACCTACAACATCTCGAGGCCCATCGGGGGACTACAACGGCTCGAGGCCCATTGGGGGACTACAACAGATTGAGGCCCATCGGGGGACTACAACGGCTAAAGGCCCATCGGGTGACTACAACGGCTAGAGGCCCATCGGGTGACTACAACGGCAAGAACCCAGCTTGCCATGGTCCGCCTCCTGTGCTTGTCACTCGACGGGCTGCTTGCCTTGTCAGTCCCTCAATGGGTCGCCTGACATCGGGGGACTGACATGGCAAGGAGCCCATCAAGGGACTGACCGCAATTGGTGTCTGACACGGCATCGGGGGACTACAAAGGCTTGAGGCCCATCGGGGGACTACAACGGATCGAGGCCCATCAGGGGACTACAACGGCTCGAGGCCCATCGGGGGACTACAACGGCTCGAGGCCCATCGGGGGACTACAACGGCTCGAGGCCCATCGGGGGACTACAACGGCTCGAGGCCCATCGGGGGACTACAATGGCAAGAACCCAGCTTGCCGTGGTCCGCCTCCTGTGCTTGTCACTCGACGGGCTGCTTGCCTTGTCAGTCCCCCAATGGGCGGCCTTACGTCGGGGGACTGACATGGTAAGCAGCCAATCAGGGGACTGACAATAGGGGGACTACAACGGCTCGAAGCCCATCGGGGGACTACAATGGCTAGAGGCCCATCGGGTGACTACAACGGCTAGAGGCCCATCGGGGGACTACAACGGCTCGAGGCCCATCGGGGGACTACAACGGCTCGAGGCCCATCGGGGGACTACAACGGCTCGAGGCCCATCGGGGGACTACAACGGCTAGAGGCCCATCGGGGGACTACAACGGCTAGAGGCCCATCGGTGGACTACAACGGCTAGAGGCCCATCGGGGGACTACAACGGCTAGAGGCCCATCGGGGGACTACAACGGCTAGAGGCCCATCGGGGGACTACAACGGCTAGAGGCCCATCGGGGGACTACAACGGCTAGAGGCCCATCGGGGGACTACAACGGCTAGAGGCCCATCGGGGGATTACAACGGCTAGAGGCCCATCGGGGGACTACAACGGCTTGAGGCCCATTGGGGGACTACAACGGCTCGAGGCCCAACGGGGACTACAACGGCTAGAGGCCCATCGGGTGACTACAATGGCAAGAACCCAGCTTGCCGTGGTCTGCCTCCTGTGCTTGTCACTCGACGGGCTGCTTGCCTTGTCAGTCCCCCAATGGGCGACCTTACGTCGGGGGAATGACATGGTAAGCAGCCAATCAGGGGACTGACAACAATAGGGGGACTACAACGGCTCGAAGCCCATCGGGGGACTACAACGGCTCGAGGCCCATCGGGGGACTACAACGGCTCGAGGCCCATCGGGGGACTACAACGGCTCGAGGCCCATCGGGGGACTACAACGGCTCGAGGACCATCGGGGGACTACAATGGCAAGAACCCAGCTTGCCGTGGTCCGCCTCCTGTGCTTGTCACTCGACGGGCTGCTTGCCTTGTCAGTCCCTCAATAGGCAGCCTTACGTCGGGGGACTGACATGGTAAGCAGCCAATCAGGGGACTGACAACAATAGGGGGACTACAACGGCTCGAAGCCCATCGGGGGACTACAACGGCTAGAGGCCCATCGGGTGACTACAACGGCTCGAGGCCCATCGGGGGACTACAACGGCTCGAGGCCCATCGGGGGACTACAACGGCAAGAACCCAGCTTGCCGTGGTCCGCCTCCTGTGCTTGTCACTCGACAGGCTGCTTGCCTTGTCAGTCCCCCAATGGGCGGCCTTACGTCGGGGGACTGACATGGTAAGCAGCCAATCAGGGGACTGACAATAGGGGGACTACAACGGCTCGAAGCCCATCGGGGGACTACAACGGCTCGAGGCCCATCGGGTGACTACAACGGCTCGAGGCCCATCGGGGGACTACAACGGCTCGAGGCCCATCGGGGGACTACAACGGCTCGAGGCCCATCGGGGGACTACAACGGCTCGAGGCCCATCGGGGGACTACAACGGCTCGAGGCCCATCGGGGGACTACAACGGCTCGAGGCCCATCGGGGGACTACAAGGGCAAGAGCCCAGCTTGCTGTGGTCCGCCTCCTGTGCTTGTCACTCGACGGGCTGCTTGCCTTGTCAGTCCCCCAATGGGCGGCCTTACGTCGGGGGACTGACATGGTAAGCAGCCAATCAGGGGACTGACAACAATAGGGGGACTACAACGGCTCGAAGCCCATCGGGGGACTACAACGGCTCGAAGCCCATCGGGGGACTACAACGGCTAGAGGCCCATCGGGGGACTACAACGGCTAGAGGCCCATCGGAGGACTACAACGGCTAGAGGCCCATCGGGGGACTACAACGGCTAGAGGCCCATCGGGGGACTACAACGGCTCGAGGCCCATCGGGGGACTACAACGGCTCGAGGCCCATCGGGTGACTACAACGGTAAGAACCCAGCTTGCCGTGGTCTGCCTCCTGTGCTTGTCACTCGACGGGCTGCTTGCCTTGTCAGTCCCTCAATGGGCGGCCTTACATCGGGGGACTGACATGGTAAGCAGCCAATCAGGGGACTGACAACAACAGGGGGACTACAACGGCTCGAGGCCCATCGGGGGACTACAACGGCTCGAGGCCCATCGGGGGACTACAACGGCTCGAGGCCCATCGGGGGACTACTACGGCTCGAGGCCCATCGGGGGACTACAACGGCTCGAGGCCCATCGGGGGACTACAACGGCTCGAGGCCCATCGGGGGACTACAACGGCTCGAGGCCCATCGGGGGACTACAACGGCTCGAGGCCCATCAGGGAATTAGTTCATGCTACATTAGCACTATCCAGGAGCGCCACGGGGAGGCTTCCCAATGCTCCCATACAACCGGGGTGCCGGAAACCACAGCAGCATCCCAGAGGGGGAGGCTGGGAGGTGCAGGCGATCCCCCCAACCTTGGCCAGCGCCGGGAAGAGCAGCCTGCACCTGCGTCCCAAAAATGAAAAACAGGTACTTACCTACAACATCTCGAGGCCCATCGGGGGACTACAACGGCTCGAGGCCCATTGGGGGACTACAACAGATTGAGGCCCATCGGGGGACTACAACGGCTAGAGGCCCATCGGGTGACTACAACGGCTAGAGGCCCATCGGGTGACTACAACGGCAAGAACCCAGCTTGCCATGGTCCGCCTCCTGTGCTTGTCACTCGACGGGCTGCTTGCCTTGTCAGTCCCTCAATGGGTCGCCTGACATCGGGGGACTGACATGGCAAGGAGCCCATCAAGGGACTGACCGCAATTGGTGTCTGACACGGCATCGGGGGACTACAAAGGCTTGAGGCCCATCGGGGGACTACAACGGATCGAGGCCCATCAGGGGACTACAACGGCTCGAGGCCCATCGGGGGACTACAACGGCTCGAGGCCCATCGGGGGACTACAACGGCTCGAGGCCCATCGGGGGACTACAACGGCTCGAGGCCCATCGGGGGACTACAATGGCAAGAACCCAGCTTGCCGTGGTCCGCCTCCTGTGCTTGTCACTCGACGGGCTGCTTGCCTTGTCAGTCCCCCAATGGGCGGCCTTACGTCGGGGGACTGACATGGTAAGCAGCCAATCAGGGGACTGACAATAGGGGGACTACAACGGCTCGAAGCCCATCGGGGGACTACAATGGCTAGAGGCCCATCGGGTGACTACAACGGCTAGAGGCCCATCGGGGGACTACAACGGCTCGAGGCCCATCGGGGGACTACAACGGCTCGAGGCCCATCGGGGGACTACAACGGCTCGAGGCCCATCGGGGGACTACAACGGCTAGAGGCCCATCGGGGGACTACAACGGCTAGAGGCCCATCGGTGGACTACAACGGCTAGAGGCCCATCGGGGGACTACAACGGCTAGAGGCCCATCGGGGGACTACAACGGCTAGAGGCCCATCGGGGGACTACAACGGCTAGAGGCCCATCGGGGGACTACAACGGCTAGAGGCCCATCGGGGGACTACAACGGCTAGAGGCCCATCGGGGGACTACAACGGCTAGAGGCCCATCGGGGGATTACAACGGCTAGAGGCCCATCGGGGGACTACAACGGCTTGAGGCCCATTGGGGGACTACAACGGCTCGAGGCCCAACGGGGACTACAACGGCTAGAGGCCCATCGGGTGACTACAATGGCAAGAACCCAGCTTGCCGTGGTCTGCCTCCTGTGCTTGTCACTCGACGGGCTGCTTGCCTTGTCAGTCCCCCAATGGGCGACCTTACGTCGGGGGAATGACATGGTAAGCAGCCAATCAGGGGACTGACAACAATAGGGGGACTACAACGGCTCGAAGCCCATCGGGGGACTACAACGGCTCGAGGCCCATCGGGGGACTACAACGGCTCGAGGCCCATCGGGGGACTACAACGGCTCGAGGCCCATCGGGGGACTACAACGGCTCGAGGACCATCGGGGGACTACAATGGCAAGAACCCAGCTTGCCGTGGTCCGCCTCCTGTGCTTGTCACTCGACGGGCTGCTTGCCTTGTCAGTCCCTCAATAGGCAGCCTTACGTCGGGGGACTGACATGGTAAGCAGCCAATCAGGGGACTGACAACAATAGGGGGACTACAACGGCTCGAAGCCCATCGGGGGACTACAACGGCTAGAGGCCCATCGGGTGACTACAACGGCTCGAGGCCCATCGGGGGACTACAACGGCTCGAGGCCCATCGGGGGACTACAACGGCAAGAACCCAGCTTGCCGTGGTCCGCCTCCTGTGCTTGTCACTCGACAGGCTGCTTGCCTTGTCAGTCCCCCAATGGGCGGCCTTACGTCGGGGGACTGACATGGTAAGCAGCCAATCAGGGGACTGACAATAGGGGGACTACAACGGCTCGAAGCCCATCGGGGGACTACAACGGCTCGAGCACCATCGGGGGACTACAACGGCTCGAGGCCCCTCGGGGGACTACAACGGCTCGAGGCCCCTCGGGGGACTACAACGGCTCGAGGCCCCTCGGGGGACTACAACGGCTCGAGGCCCCTCGGGGGACTACAACGGCTCGAGGCCCCTCGGGGAACTACAACGGCTCGAGGCCCCTCGGGGGACTACAACGGCTCGAGGCCCCTCGGGGGACTACAACGGCTCGAGGCCCCTCGGGGGACTACAACGGCTCGAGGCCCCTCGGGGAACTACAACGGCTCGAGGCCCCTCGGGGGACTACAACGGCTCGAGGCCCCTCGGGGGACTACAACGGCTCGAGGCCCCTCGGGGGACTACAACGGCTCGAGGCCCCTCGGGGGACTACAACGGCTCGAGGCCCATCGGGGGACTACAACGGCTAGAGGCCCATCGGGGGACTACAACGGCTAGAGGCCCATCGGGGGACTACAACGGCTCGAGGCCCATCGGGGGACTGCAACGGCTCGAGGCCCATCGGGGGACTGCAACGGCTCGAGGCCCATCGGGGGACTGCAACGGCTCGAGGCCCATCGGGGGACTGCAACGGCTCGAGGCCCATCGGGGGACTGCAACGGCTCGAGGCCCATCGGGGGACTGCAACGGCTCGAGGCCCATCGGGGGACTGCAACGGCTCGAGGCCCATCGGGGGACTGCAACGGCTCGAGGCCCATCGGGGGACTGCAACGGCTCGAGGCCCATCGGGGGACTGCAACGGCTCGAGGCCCATCGGGGGACTGCAACGGCTCGAGGCCCATCGGGGGACTACATCGGCTCTAGGCCCATCGGGGGACTACAATGGCTCGAGGCCCATCGGGGGACTACAACGGCAAGAACCCAGCTTGCCGTGGTCCGCCTCCTGTGCTTGTCACTCGACGGGCTGCTTGCCATGTCAGTCCTCCAATGGGCGGCCTTACGTCGGGGGACTGACATGGTAAGCAGCCAATCCGGGGACTGACAATAGGTGGACTACAACGGTTTGAAGCCAATCGGGGGACAACAACGGCTAGAGGCCCATCGGGTGACTACAACGGCTAGAGGCCCATCGGGGGACTACAACGGCACGAGGCCCATCGGGTGACTACAACGGCTCGAAGCCCATCAGGTGACTACAACGGCTCGAGGCCCATCGGGTGACTACAACGGCTCGAGGCCCATCGGGTGACTACAACAGCTCGAGGCCCATCGGGTGACTACAACGGCTCGAGGCCCATCGGGTGACTACAACGGCTCGAGGCCCATCGGGTGACTACAACGGCTCGAGGCCCATCGGGTGACTACAACGGCAAGAACCCAGCTTGCCGTGGTCCGCCTCCTGTGCTTGTCACTTGACGGGCAGCTTGCCTTGTCAGTCCCTCAATGGGCGGCCTTACATCGGGGGACTGACATGGTAAGCAGCCAATCAGGGGACTGACAACAACAGGGGGACTACAACGGCTCGAAGCCCATCGGGGGACTACAACGGCTAGAGGACCATCGGGTGACTACAACGGCTCGAGGCCCATCGGGGGACTACAACGGCTCGAGGCCCATCGGGGGACTACAACGGCTCGAGGCCCATCGGGGGACTACAACGGCTCGAGGCCCATCGGGGGACTACAACGGCTCGAGGCCCATCGGGTGACTACAACGGCTCGAGGCCCATCGGGGGACTGCAACGGCTCGAGGCCCATCGGGGTACTGCAACGGCTCGAGGCCCATCGGGGGACTGCAACGGCTCGAGGCCCATCGGGGGACTGCAACGGCTCAAGGCCCATCGGGGGACTGCAACGGCTCAAGGCCCATCGGGGGACTGCAACGGCTCGAGGCCCATCGGGGGACTACAACGGCAAGAACCCAGCTAGCCGTGGTCCGCCTCCTGTGCTTGTCACTCGACGGGCTGCTTGCCATGTCAGTCCCCCAATGGGCGGCCTTACGTCGGGGGACTGACATGGTAAGCAGCCAATCAGCGGACTGACAATAGGTGGACTACAACGGTTTGAAGCCAATCGGGGGACAACAACGGCTAGAGGCCCATCGGGTGACTACAACGGCTCGAGGCCCATCGGGGGACTACAACGTTTCGAGGCCCATCGGGTGACTACAACGGCTCGAGGCCCATCGGGTGACTACAACGGCAAGAACCCAGATTGCCGTGGTCTGCCTCCTGTGCTTGTCACTCGACGGGCTGCTTGCCATGTCAGTCCCCCAATGGGCGGCCTTATGTCGGGGGACTGACATGGTAAGCAGCCAATCAGGGGACTGACAACAACAGGGGGACTACAACGGCTCGAAGCCTATTGGGGGACTACAACGGCTAGAGGCCCATCGGGGGACTACAACGGCTAGAGGCCCATCGGGGGACTACAACGGCTCGAGGCCCATCGGGGGACTACAACGGCTCGAGGCCCATCGGGGGACTACAACGGCTCGAGGCCCATCGGGGGACTACAACGGCTCGAGGCCCATCGGGGGACTACAACGGCTCGAAGCCCATCGGGGGACTACAACGGCTCGAGGCCCATCGGGGGACTACAACGGCTCGAGGCCCATCGGGGGACTACAACGGCTAGAGGCCCATCGGGGGATTACAACGGCTAGAGGCCCACCGGGGGGCTACAACGGCTCGAGGCCCATCGGGGGACTACAAGGGCAAGAGCCCAGCTTGCTGTGGTCCGCCTCCTGTGCTTGTCACTCGACGGGCTGCTTGCCTTGTCAGTCCCCCAATGGGCGGCCTTACGTCGGGGGACTGACATGGTAAGCAGCCAATCAGGGGACTGACAACAATAGGGGGACTACAACGGCTCGAAGCCCATCGGGGGACTACAACGGCTCGAAGCCCATCGGGGGACTACAACGGCTAGAGGCCCATCGGGGGACTACAACGGCTAGAGGCCCATCGGAGGACTACAACGGCTAGAGGCCCATCGGGGGACTACAACGGCTAGAGGCCCATCGCGGGACTACAACGGCTCGAGGCCCATCGGGTGACTACAACGGCTCGAGGCCCATCGGGGGACTACAACGGCTCGAGGCCCATCGGGGGACTACAACGGCTCGAGGCCCATCGGGGGACTACAACGGTAAGAACCCAGCTTGCCGTGGTCTGCCTCCTGTGCTTGTCACTCGACGGGCTGCTTGCCTTGTCAGTCCCTCAATGGGCGGCCTTACATCGGGGGACTGACATGGTAAGCAGCCAATCAGGGGACTGACAACAACAGGGGGACTACAACGGCTCGAGGCCCATCGGGGGACTACAACGGCTCGAGGCCCATCGGGGGACTACAACGGCTCGAGGCCCATCGGGGGACTACAACGGCTCGAGGCCCATCGGGGGACTACAACGGCTCGAGGCCCATCGGGGGACTACAACGGCTCGAGGCCCATCGGGGGACTACAACGGCTCGAGGCCCATCAGGGAATTAGTTTATGCTACATTAGCACTATCCAGGAGCGCCACGGGGAGGCTTCCCAATGCTCCCATACAACCGGGGTGCCGGAAACCACAGCAGCATCCCAGAGGGGGAGGCTGGGAGGTGCAGGCGATCCCCCCAACCTTGGCCAGCGCCGGGAAGAGCAGCCTGCACCTGCGTCCCAAAAATGAAAAACAGGTACTTACCTACAACATCTCGAGGCCCATCGGGGGACTACAACGGCTCGAGGCCCATTGGGGGACTACAACAGATTGAGGCCCATCGGGGGACTACAACGGCAAGAACCCAGCTTGCCATGGTCCGCCTCCTGTGCTTGTCACTCGACGGGCTGCTTGCCTTGTCAGTCCCTCAATGGGTCGCCTGACATCGGGGGACTGACATGGCAAGGAGCCCATCAAGGGACTGACCGCAATTGGTGTCTGACACGGCATCGGGGGACTACAAAGGCTTGAGGCCCATCGGGGGACTACAACGGATCGAGGCCCATCAGGGGACTACAACGGCTCGAGGCCCATCGGGGGACTACAACGGCTCGAGTCCCATCGGGGGACTACAACGGCTCGAGGCCCATCGGGGGACTACAACGGCTCGAGGCCCATCGGGGGACTACAACGGCTCGAGGCCCATCGGGAGACTACAATGGCAAGAACCCAGCTTGCCGTGGTCCGCCTCCTGTGCTTGTCACTCGACGGGCTGCTTGCCTTGTCAGTCCCCCAATGGGCGGCCTTACGTCGGGGGACTGACATGGTAAGCAGCCAATCAGGGGACTGACAATAGGGGGACTACAACGGCTAGAGGCCCATCGGGTGACTACAACGGCTCGAGGCCCATCGGGGGACTACAACGGCTCGAGGCCCATCGGGGGACTACAACGGCTCGAGGCCCATCGGTGGACTACAACGGCTCGAGGCCCATCGGTGGACTACAACGGCTCGAGGCCCATCGGTGGACTACAACGGCTAGAGGCCCATCGGGGGACTACAACGGCTAGAGGCCCATCGGGGGACTACAACGGCTAGAGGCCCATCGGGGGACTACAACGGCTAGAGGCCCATCGGGGGACTACAACGGCTAGAGGCCCATCGGGGGACTACAACGGCTAGAGGCCCATCGGGGGACTACAACGGCTAGAGGCCCATCGGGGGACTACAACGGCTAGAGGCCCATCGGGGGACTACAACGGCTTGAGGCCCATTGGGGGACTACAACGGCTCGAGGCCCAACGGGGACTACAACGGCTAGAGGCCCATCGGGTGACTACAATGGCAAGAACCCAGCTTGCCGTGGTCTGCCTCCTGTGCTTGTCACTCGACGGGCTGCTTGCCTTGTCAGTCCCCCAATGGGCGACCTTACGTCGGGGGAATGACATGGTAAGCAGCCAATCAGGGGACTGACAAAAATAGGGGGACTACAACGGCTCGAAGCCCATCGGGGGACTACAACGGCTCGAGGCCCATCGGGGGACTACAACGGCTCGAGGCCCATCGGGGGACTACAACGGCTCGAGGCCCATCGGGGGACTACAACGGCTCGAGGCCCATCGGGGGACTACAACGGCTCGAGGACCATCGGGGGACTACAATGGCAAGAACCCAGCTTGCCGTGGTCCGCCTCCTGTGCTTGTCACTCGACGGGCTGCTTGCCTTGTCAGTCCCTCAATAGGCAGCCTTACGTCGGGGGACTGACATGGTAAGCAGCCAATCAGGGGACTGACAATAGGGGGACTACAACGGCTCGAGGCCCCTCGGGGGACTACAACGGCTCGAGGCCCCTCGGGGGACTACAACGGCTCGAGGCCCATCGGGGGACTACAACGGCTCGAGGCCCATCGGGGGACTACAACGGCTAGAGGCCCATCGGGGGACTACAACGGCACGAGGCCCATCGGGTGACTACAACGGCTCGAAGCCCATCAGGTGACTACAACGGCTCGAGGCCCAT
This sequence comes from Hyperolius riggenbachi, assembly GCF_040937935.1. Lineage (NCBI taxonomy): Eukaryota > Metazoa > Chordata > Amphibia > Anura > Hyperoliidae > Hyperolius > Hyperolius riggenbachi. Next base: position 102,736,144 of record NC_090655.1, on the reverse strand, counting down.
CGGGTGACTACAACGGCTCGAGGCCCATCGGGTGACTACAACGGCTCGAGGCCCATCGGGTGACTACAACGGCTCGAGGCCCATCGGGTGACTACAACGGCTCGAGGCCCATCGGGTGACTACAACGGCTCGAGGCCCATCGGGTGACTACAACGGCTCGAGGCCCATCGGGTGACTACAACGGCAAGAACCCAGCTTGCCGTGGTCCGCCTCCTGTGCTTGTCACTTGACGGGCTGCTTGCCTTGTCAGTCCCTCAATGGGCGGCCTTACATCGGGGGACTAACATGGTAAGCAGCCAATCAGGGGACTGACAACAACAGGGGGACTACAACGGCTCGAAGCCCATCGGGGGACTACAACGGCTAGAGGCCCATCGGGTGACTACAACGGCTCGAGGCCCATCGGGTGACTACAACGGCTCGAGGCCCATCGGGGGACTACAACGGCTCGAGGCCCATCGGGGGACTACAACGGCTCGAGGCCCATCGGGGGACTACAACGTCTCGAGGCCCATCGGGTGACTACAACGGCTCGAGGCCCATCGGGGGACTGCAACGGCTCGAGGCCCATCGGGGGACTGCAACGGCTCGAGGCCCATCGGGGGACTGCAACGGCTCGAGGCCCATCGGGGGACTGCAACGGCTCGAGGCCCATCGGGGGACTGCAACGGCTCGAGGCCCATCGGGGGACTACATCGGCTCTAGGCCCATCGGGGGACTACAACGGCTCGAGGCCCATCGGGGGACTACAACGGCAAGAACCCAGCTTGCCGTGGTCCGCCTCCTGTGCTTGTCACTCGACGGGCTGCTTGCCATGTCAGTCCTCCAATGGGCGGCCTTACGTCGGGGGACTGACATGGTAAGCAGCCAATCCGGGGACTGACAATAGGTGGACTACAACGGTTTGAAGCCAATCGGGGGACAACAACGGCTAGAGGCCCATCGGGTGACTACAACGGCTAGAGGCCCATCGGGGGACTACAACGGCACGAGGCCCATCGGGTGACTACAACGGCTCAAAGCCCATCAGGTGACTACAACGGCTCGAGGCCCATCGGGTGACTACAACGGCTCGAGGCCCATCGGGTGACTACAACGGCTCGAGGCCCATCGGGTGACTACAACAGCTCGAGGCCCATCGGGTGACTACAACGGCTCGAGGCCCATCGGGTGACTACAACGGCTCGAGGCCCATCGGGTGACTACAACGGCTCGAGGCCCATCGGGTGACTACAACGGCAAGAACCCAGCTTGCCGTGGTCCGCCTCCTGTGCTTGTCACTTGACGGGCTGCTTGCCTTGTCAGTCCCTTAATGGGCGGCCTTACATCGGGGGACTGACATGGTAAGCAGCCAATCAGGGGACTGACAACAACAGGGGGACTACAACGGCTCGAAGCCCATCGGGGGACTACAACGGCTAGAGGCCCATCGGGTGACTACAACGGCTCGAGGCCCATCGGGGGACTACAACGGCTCGAGGCCCATCGGGGGACTACAACGGCTCGAGGCCCATCGGGGGACTACAACGGCTCGAGGCCCATCGGGGGACTACAACGGCTCGAGGCCCATCGGGGGACTACAACGTCTCTAGGCCCATCGGGTGACTACAACGGCTCGAGGCCCATCGGGGGACTGCAACGGCTCGAGGCCCATCGGGGGACTGCAACGGCTCGAGGCCCATCGGGGGACTGCAACGGCTCGAGGCCCATCGGGGGACTGCAACGGCTCAAGGCCCATCGGGGGACTGCAACGGCTTGAGGCCCATCGGGGGACTACAACGGCAAGAACCCAGCTTGCCGTGGTCCGCCTCCTGTGCTTGTCACTCGACGGGCTGCTTGCCATGTCAGTCCCCCAATGGGCGGCCTTACGTCGGGGGACTGACATGGTAAGCAGCCAATCAGCGGACTGACAATAGGTGGACTACAACGGTTTGAAGCCAATCGGGGGACAACAACGGCTAGAGGCTCATCGGGTGACTACAACGGCTAGAGGCCCATCGGGAGACTACAACGGCTCGAGGCCCATCGGGGGACTACAACGTCTCGAGGCCCATCGGGGGACTACAACGTCTCGAGGCCCATCGGGGGACTACAACGGCTCGAGGCCCATCGGGTGACTACAACGGCAAGAACCCAGCTTGCCGTGGTCCGCCTCCTGTGCTTGTCACTCGACGGGCTGCTTGCCTTGTCAGTCCCCCAATGGGCGGCCTTACGTCGGGGGACTGACATGGTAAGCAGCCAATCAGGGGACTGACAACAATAGGGGGACTACAACGGCTCGAGGCCCATCGGGGGACTACAACGGCTAGAGGCCCATCGGGGAACTACAACGGCTCGAGGCCCATCGGGGAACTACAACGGCTCGAGGCCCATCGGGGAACTACAACGGCTCGAGGCCCATCGGGGGACTACAACGGCTCGAGGCCCATCGGGGGACTACAACGGCTCGAGGCCCATCGGGGGACTACAACGGCTCGAGGCCCATCGGGGACTACAACGGCTCGAGGCCCATCAAGGGACTACAACGGCTCGAGGACCATCGGGGGACTACAACGGCTCGAGGACCATCGGGGGACTACAACGGCTCGAGGCCCATCGGGTGACTACAACGGCTCGAGGCCCATCGGGTGACTACAACGGCTCGAGGCCCATCGGGTGACTACAACGGCAAGAACCCAGCTAGCCATGGTCCGTCTCCTGTGCTTGTCACTCGACAGGCTGCTTGCCTTGTCAGTCCCTCAATGGGCGGCCTTACATCGGGGGACTGACATGGTAAGCAACCAATCAGGGGACTGACAACAACAGGGGGACTACAACGGCTCGAGGCCCATCGGGTGACTACAACGGCAAGAACCCAGCTTGCCGTGGTCCGCCTCCTGTGCTTGTCACTTGACGGGCTGCTTGCCTTGTCAGTCCCTTAATGGGCGGCCTTACATCGGGGGACTGACATGGTAAGCAGCCAATCAGGGGACTGACAACAACAGGGGGACTACAACGGCTCGAAGCCCATCGGGGGACTACAACGGCTAGAGGCCCATCGGGTGACTACAACGGCTCGAGGCCCATCGGGGGACTACAACGGCTCGAGGCCCATCGGGGGACTACAACGGCTCGAGGCCCATCGGGGGACTACAACGGCTCGAGGCCCATCGGGGGACTACAACGGCTCGAGGCCCATCGGGGGACTACAACGGCTCGAGGCCCATCGGGGGACTACAACGTCTCGAGGCCCATCGGGTGACTACAACGGCTCGAGGCCCATCGGGGGACTGCAACGGCTCGAGGCCCATCGGGGGACTGCAACGGCTCGAGGCCCATCGGGGGACTGCAACGGCTCAAGGCCCATCGGGGGACTGCAACGGCTTGAGGCCCATCGGGGGACTACAACGGCAAGAACCCAGCTTGCCGTGGTCCGCCTCCTGTGCTTGTCACTCGACGGGCTGCTTGCCATGTCAGTCCCCCAATGGGCGGCCTTACGTCGGGGGACTGACATGGTAAGCAGCCAATCAGCGGACTGACAATAGGTGGACTACAACGGTTTGAAGCCAATCGGGGGACAACAACGGCTAGAGGCTCATCGGGTGACTACAACGGCTAGAGGCCCATCGGGAGACTACAACGGCTCGAGGCCCATCGGGGGACTACAACGTCTCGAGGCCCATCGGGGGACTACAACGTCTCGAGGCCCATCGGGTGACTACAACGGCTCGAGGCCCATCGGGTGACTACAACGGCAAGAACCCAGCTTGCCGTGGTCCGCCTCCTGTGCTTGTCACTCGACGGGCTGCTTGCCTTGTCAGTCCCCCAATGGGCGGCCTTACGTCGGGGGACTGACATGGTAAGCAGCCAATCAGGGGACTGACAACAATAGGGGGACTACAACGGCTCGAGGCCCATCGGGGGACTACAACGGCTAGAGGCCCATCGGGGAACTACAACGGCTCGAGGCCCATCGGGGAACTACAACGGCTCGAGGCCCATCGGGGAACTACAACGGCTCGAGGCCCATCGGGGGACTACAACGGCTCGAGGCCCATCGGGGGACTACAACGGCTCGAGGCCCATCGGGGGACTACAACGGCTCGAGGCCCATCGGGGACTACAACGGCTCGAGGCCCATCAAGGGACTACAACGGCTCGAGGACCATCGGGGGACTACAACGGCTCGAGGACCATCGGGGGACTACAACGGCTCGAGGCCCATCGGGTGACTACAACGGCTCGAGGCCCATCGGGTGACTACAACGGCTCGAGGCCCATCGGGTGACTACAACGGCAAGAACCCAGCTAGCCATGGTCCGTCTCCTGTGCTTGTCACTCGACAGGCTGCTTGCCTTGTCAGTCCCTCAATGGGCGGCCTTACATCGGGGGACTGACATGGTAAGCAACCAATCAGGGGACTGACAACAACAGGGGGACTACAACGGCTCGAAGCCCATCGGGGGACTACAACGGCTAGAGGCTTATCGGGTGACTACAACGGCTCGAGGCCCATCGGGGGACTACAACGGCTAGAGGCCCATCGGGGGACTACAACGGCTAGAGGCCCATCGGGGGACTACAACGGCTAGAGGCCCATCGGGGGACTACAACGGCTAGAGGCCCATCAGGGGAATACAACGGCTCGAGGCCCATCGGGGACTACAACGGCTAGAGGCCCATCGGGTGATTACAACGGCTCGAGACCCATCGGGTGACTACAATGGCAAGAATCCAGCTTGCCGTGGTCCGCCTTCTGTGCTTGTCACTCGACGGGCTGCTTGCCTTGTCAGTCCCCCAATGGGCGGCCTTACGTCGGGGGACTGACATGGTAAGCAGCCAATCAGGGGACTGACAACAATAGGGGGACTACAACAGCTCGAGGCCCATCGGGGGACTACAACGGCTCGAGGCCCATCGGGGGACTACAACGGCTCGAGGCCCATCGGGGGACTACAACGGCTCAAGGCCCATCGGGGGACTACAACGGCCCATCGGGGGACTACAACGGCTGGAGGCCCATCGGGGGACTACAACGGCTCGAGGCCCATCAGGGGACTACAACGGCTCGAGGCCCATCGGGGACTACAACGGCTCGAGGACCATCGGGGGACTACAACGGCTCGAGGACCATCGGGGGACTACAACGGCTCGAGGCCCATCGGGGGACTACAACGGCTCGAGGCCCATCGGGGGACTACAACGGCTCGAGGCCCATCGGGGGACTACAACGGCTCGAGGCCCATCGGGGGACTACAACGGTTCGAGGCCCATCGGGTGACTACAATGGCAAGAACCCAGCTTGCCGTGGTCCGCCTCCTGTGCTTGTCACTCGACGGGCTGCTTGCCTTGTCAGTCCCTCAATGGGCAGCCTTACGTCGGGGGACTGACATGGTAAGCAGCCAATCAGGGGACTGACAACAATAGGGGGATTACAACGGCTCGAAGCCCATCGGGGGACTACAACGGCTAGAGGCCCATCGGGGGACTACAACGGCTCGAGGCCCATGGGGGGACTACAACAGCTCGAGGCCCATCGGGGGACTACAACGGCAAGAACCCAGCTTGCCGTGGTCTGCCTCCTGTGCTTGTCACTCGACGGGCTGCTTGCCATGTCAGTCCCCCAATGGGCGGCCTTATGTCGGGGGACTGACATGGTAAGCAGCCAATCAGGGGACTGACAACAACAGGGGGACTACAACGACTCGAAGCCCATCGGGGGACTACAACGGCTAGAGGCCCATCGGGTGACTACAACGGCTCGAGGCCCATCGGGGGACTACAACGGCTCGAGGCCCATCGGGGGACTACAACGGCTCGAGGCCCATCGGGGGACTACAACGGCTCGAGGCCCATCGGGGGACTACAACGGCTAGAGGCCCATCGGGGGACTACAACGTCTCGAGGCCCATCGGGGGACTACAACGGCTCGAGGCCCATCGGGGGACTACAACGTCTCGAGGCCCATCGGGGGACTACAACGGCTCGAGGCCCATCGGGGGACTACAACGGCTCGAGGCCCATCGGGGGACTGCAACGGCTCGAGGCCCATCGGGGTACTGCAACGGCTCGAGGCCCATCGGGGGACTGCAACGGCTCGAGGCCCATCGGGGGACTGCAACGGCTCGAGGCCCATCGGGGGACTGCAACGGCTCGAGGCCCATCGGGGGACTGCAACGGCTCGAGGCCCATCGGGGGACTACAACGGCAAGAACCCAGCTTGCCGTGGTCCGCCTCCTGTGCTTGTCACTCGACGGGCTGCTTGCCATGTCAGTCCCCCAATGGGCGGCCTTACGTCGGGGGACTGACATGGTAAGCAGCCAATCAGCGGACTGACAATAGGTGGACTACAACGGTTTGAAGCCAATCGGGGGACAACAACGGCTAGAGGCCCATCGGGAGACTACAACGGCTCGAGGCCCATCGGGAGACTACAACGGCTCGAGGCCCATCGGGGGACTACAACGGCTCGAGGCCCATCGGGTGACTACAACGGCTCGAGGCCCATCGGGTGACTACAACGGCTCGAGGCCCATCGGGTGACTACAACGGCAAGAACCCAGCTTGCCGTGGTCCGCCTCCTGTGCTTGTCACTCGACGGGCTGCTTGCCTTGTCAGTCCCCCAATGGGCGGCCTTACGTCGGGGGACTGACATGGTAAGCAGCCAATCAGGGGACTGACAATAGGGGGACTACAACGGCTCGAGGCCCATCGGGGGACTACAACGGCTAGAGGCCCATCGGGGAACTACAACGGCTCGAGGCCCATCGGGGGACTACAACGGCTCGAGGCCCATCGGAGGACTACAACGGCTCGAGGCCCATCGGGGACTACAACGGCTCGAGGCCCATCAAGGGACTACAACGGCTCGAGGACCATCGGGGGACTACAACGGCTCGAGGACCATCGGGGGACTACAACGGCTCGAGGCCCATCGGGGGACTACAACGGCTCGAGGCCCATCAAGGGACTACAACGGCTCGAGGACCATCGGGGGACTACAACGGCTCGAGGACCATCGGGGGACTACAACGGCTCGAGGCCCATCGGGTGACTACAACGGCTCGAGGCCCATCGGGTGACTACAACGGCTCGAGGCCCATCGGGTGACTACAACGGCAAGAACCCAGCTAGCCATGGTCCGTCTCCTGTGCTTGTCACTCGACAGGCTGCTTGCCTTGTCAGTCCCTCAATGGGCGGCCTTACATCGGGGGACTGACATGGTAAGCAACCAATCAGGGGACTGACAACAACAGGGGGACTACAACGGCTCGAAGCCCATCGGGGGACTACAACGGCTAGAGGCCCATCGGGTGACTACAACGGCTCGAGGCCCATCGGGGGACTACAACGGCTCGAGGCCCATCGGGGGACTACAACGGCTCGAGGCCCATCGGGGGACTACAACGGCTCGAGGCCCATCGGGGGACTACAACGGCTCGAGGCCCATCGGGGACTACAACGGCTAGAGGCCCATCGGGTGATTACAACGGCTCGAGACCCATCGGGTGACTACAATGGCAAGAATCCAGCTTGCCGTGGTCCGCCTTCTGTGCTTGTCACTCGACGGGCTGCTTGCCTTGTCAGTCCCCCAATGGGCGGCCTTACGTCGGGGGACTGACATGGTAAGCAGCCAATCAGGGGACTGACAACAATAGGGGGACTACAACAGCTCGAGGCCCATCGGGGGACTACAACGGCTCGAGGCCCATCGGGGGTCTACAACGGCTCGAGGCCCATCGGGGGACTACAACGGCTCGAGGCCCATCGGGGGACTACAACGGCTCGAGGCCCATCGGGGGACTACAACGGCTCGAGGCCCATCGGGGGACAACAACGGCTAGAGGCCCATCGGGTGACTACAACGGCTAGAGGCCCATCGGGGGACTACAACGGCACGAGGCCCATCGGGGGACTACAACGGCACGAGGCCCATCGGGTGACTACAACGGCTCGAAGCCCATCAGGTGACTACAACGGCTCGAGGCCCATCGGGTGACTACAACGGCTCGAGGCCCATCGGGTGACTACAACGGCTCGAGGCCCATCGGGTGACTACAACGGCTCGAGGCCCATCGGGTGACTACAACGGCTCGAGGCCCATCGGGTGACTACAACGGCTCGAGGCCCATCGGGTGACTACAACGGCAAGAACCCAGCTTGCCGTGGTCCGCCTCCTGTGCTTGTCACTTGACGGGCTGCTTGCCTTGTCAGTCCCTCAATGGGCGGCCTTACATCGGGGGACTGACATGGTAAGCAGCCAATCAGGGGACTGACAACAACAGGGGGACTACAACGGCTCGAAGCCCATCGGGGGACTACAACGGCTAGAGGCCCATCGGGTGACTACAACGGCTCGAGGCCCATCGGGGGACTACAACGGCTCGAGGCCCATCGGGGGACTACAACGGCTCGAGGCCCATCGGGGGACTACAACGGCTCGAGGCCCATCGGGGGACTACAACGTCTCGAGGCCCATCGGGTGACTACAACGGCTCGAGGCCCATCGGGGGACTGCAACGGCTCGAGGCCCATTGGGGTACTGCAATGGCTCGAGGCCCATCGGGGGACTGCAACGGCTCGAGGCCCATCGGGGGACTGCAACGGCTCAAGGCCCATCAGGGGACTGCAACGGCTCGAGGCCCATCGGGGGACTACAACGGCAAGAACCCAGCTTGCCGTGGTCCGCCTCCTGTGCTTGTCACTCGACGGGCTGCTTGCCATGTCAGTCTCCCAATGGGCGGCCTTACGTCGGGGGACTGACATGGTAAGCAGCCAATCAGCGGACTGACAATAGGTGGACTACAACGGTTTGAAGCCAATCGGGGGACAACAACGGCTAGAGGCCCATCGGGTGACTACAACGGCTAGAGGCCCATCGGGGGACTACAACGTCTCGAGGCCCATCGGGGGACTACAACGTCTCGAGGCCCATCGGGTGACTACAACGGCTCGAGGCCCATCGGGTGACTACAACGGCAAGAACCCAGCTTGCCGTGGTCCGCCTCCTGTGCTTGTCACTCGACGGGCTGCTTGCCTTGTCAGTCCCCCAATGGGCGGCCTTACGTCGGGGGACTGACATGGTAAGCAGCCAATCAGGGGACTGACAACAATAGGGGGACTACAACGGCTCGAGGCCCATCGGGGGACTACAACGGCTAGAGGCCCATCGGGGAACTACAACGGCTCGAGGCCCATCGGGGAACTACAACGGCTCGAGGCCCATCGGGGAACTACAACGGCTCGAGGCCCATCGGGGGACTACAACGGCTCGAGGCCCATCGGGGGACTACAACGGCTCGAGGCCCATCGGGGGACTACAACGGCTCGAGGCCCATCGGGGACTACAACGGCTCGAGGCCCATCAAGGGACTACAACGGCTCGAGGACCATCGGGGGACTACAACGGCTCGAGGACCATCGGGGGACTACAACGGCTCGAGGCCCATCGGGTGACTACAACGGCTCGAGGCCCATCGGGTGACTACAACGGCTCGAGGCCCATCGGGTGACTACAACGGCAAGAACCCAGCTAGCCATGGTCCGTCTCCTGTGCTTGTCACTCGACAGGCTGCTTGCCTTGTCAGTCCCTCAATGGGCGGCCTTACATCGGGGGACTGACATGGTAAGCAACCAATCAGGGGACTGACAACAACAGGGGGACTACAACGGCTCGAAGCCCATCGGGGGACTACAACGGCTAGAGGCCCATCGGGTGACTACAACGGCTCGAGGCCCATCGGGGGACTACAACGGCTAGAGGCCCATCGGGGGACTACAACGGCTAGAGGCCCATCGGGGGACTACAACGGCTAGAGGCCCATCGGGGGACTACAACGGCTCGAGGCCCATCGGGGACTACAACGGCTAGAGGCCCATCGGGTGATTACAACGGCTCGAGACCCATCGGGTGACTACAATGGCAAGAATCCAGCTTGCCGTGGTCCGCCTTCTGTGCTTGTCACTCGACGGGCTGCTTGCCTTGTCAGTCCCCCAATGGGCGGCCTTACGTCGGGGGACTGACATGGTAAGCAGCCAATCAGGGGACTGACAACAATAGGGGGACTACAACAGCTCGAGGCCCATCGGGGGACTACAACGGCTCGAGGCCCATCGGGGGACTACAACGGCTCGAGGCCCATCGGGGGACTACAACGGCTCGAGGCCCATCGGGGGACTACAACGGCCCATCGGGGGACTACAACGGCAAGAACCCAGCTTGCCGTGGTCTGCCTCCTGTGCTTGTCACTCGACGGGCTGCTTGCCATGTCAGTCCCCCAATGGGCGGCCTTATGTCGGGGGACTGACATGGTAAGCAGCCAATCAGGGGACTGACAACAACAGGGGGACTACAACGACTCGAAGCCCATCGGGGGACTACAACGGCTAGAGGCCCATCGGGGGACTACAACGGCTCGAGGCCCATCGGGGGACTACAACGGCTCGAGGCCCATCGGGGGACTACAACGGCTCGAGGCCCATCGGGGGACTACAACGGCTCGAGGCCCATCGGGGGACTACAACGGCTCGAGGCCCATCGGGGGACTACAACGGCTAGAGGCCCATCGGGGGACTACAACGTCTCGAGGCCCATCGGGTGACTACAACGGCTCGAGGCCCATCGGGGGACTACAACGGCTCGAGGCCCATCGGGGGACTGCAACGGCTCGAGGCCCATCGGGGGACTGCAACGGCTCGAGGCCCATCGGGGGACTGCAACGGCTCGAGGCCCATCGGGGGACTGCAACGGCTCGAGGCCCATCGGGGGACTGCAACGGCTCGAGGCCCATCGGGGGACTGCAACGGCTCGAGGCCCATCGGGGGACTGCAACGGCTCGAGGCCCATCGGGGGACTGCAACGGCTCGAGGCCCATCGGGGGACTACAACGGCAAGAACCCAGCTTGCCGTGGTCCGCCTCCTGTGCTTGTCACTCGACGGGCTGCTTGCCATGTCAGTCCCCCAATGGGCGGCCTTACGTCGGGGGACTGACATGGTAAGCAGCCAATCAGCGGACTGACAATAGGTGGACTACAACGGTTTGAAGCCAATCGGGGGACAACAATGGCTAGAGGCCCATCGGGAGACTACTACGGCTCGAGGCCCATCGGGAGACTACAACGGCTCGAGGCCCATCGGGGGACTACAACGTCTCGAGGCCCATCGGGTGACTACAACGGCTCGAGGCCCATCGGGTGACTACAACGGCTCGAGGCCCATCGGGTGACTACAACGGCAAGAACCCAGCTTGCCGTGGTCCGCCTCCTGTGCTTGTCACTCGACGGGCTGCTTGCCTTGTCAGTCCCCCAATGGGCGGCCTTACGTCGGGGGACTGACATGGTAAGCAGCCAATCAGGGGACTGACAATAGGGGGACTACAACGGCTCGAGGCCCATCGGGGGACTACAACGGCTAGAGGCCCATCGGGGAACTACAACGGCTCGAGGCCCATCGGGGAACTACAACGGCTCGAGGCCCATCGGGGAACTACAACGGCTCGAGGCCCATCGGGGGACTACAACGGCTCGAGGCCCATCGGGGGACTACAACGGCTCGAGGCCCATCGGAGGACTACAACGGCTCGAGGCCCATCGGGGACTACAACGGCTCGAGGCCCATCAAGGGACTACAACGGCTCGAGGACCATCGGGGGACTACAACGGCTCGAGGACCATCGGGGGACTACAACGGCTCGAGGCCCATCGGGGGACTACAACGGCTCGAGGCCCATCAAGGGACTACAACGGCTCGAGGACCATCGGGGACTACAACGGCTCGAGGACCATCGGGGGACTACAACGGCTCGAGGCCCATCGGGTGACTACAACGGCTCGAGGCCCATCGGGGGACTACAACGGCCCATCGGGGGACTACAACGGCTGGAGGCCCATCGGGGGACTACAACGGCTCGAGGCCCATCGGGGGACTACAACGGCTCGAGGACCATCGGGGGACTACAACGGCTCGAGGACCATCGGGGGACTACAACGGCTCGAGGCCCATCGGGGGACTACAACGGTTCGAGGCCCATCGGGTGACTACAATGGCAAGAACCCAGCTTGCCGTGGTCCGCCTCCTGTGCTTGTCACTCGACGGGCTGCTTGCCTTGTCAGTCCCTCAATGGGCAGCCTTACGTCGGGGGACTGACATGGTAAGCAGCCAATCAGGGGACTGACAACAATAGGGGGATTACAACGGCTCGAAGCCCATCGGGGGACTACAACGGCTAGAGGCCCATCGGGGGACTACAACGGCTCGAGGCCCATGGGGGGACTACAACAGCTCGAGGCCCATCGGGGGACTACAACGGCAAGAACCCAGCTTGCCGTGGTCTGCCTCCTGTGCTTGTCACTCGACGGGCTGCTTGCCATGTCAGTCCCCCAATGGGCGGCCTTATGTCGGGGGACTGACATGGTAAGCAGCCAATCAGGGGACTGACAACAACAGGGGGACTACAACGGCTTGAAGCCTATTGGGGGACTACAACGGCTAGAGGCCCATCGGGTGACTACAACGGCTCGAGGCCCATCGGGTGACTACAACGGCTCGAGGCCCATCGGGGGACTACAACGGCTCGAGGCCCATCGGGGGACTACAACGGCTCGAGGCCCATCGGGGGACTACAACGGCTCGAGGCCCATCGGGGGACTACAACGGCTCGAGGCCCATGGGGGGACTACAACGGCTCGAGGCCCATGGGGGGACTACAACGGCTCGAGGCCCATCGGGGGACTACAACGGCAAGAACCCAGCTTGCCGTGGTCCGCCTCCTGTGCTTGTCACTCGACGGGCTGCTTGCCATGTCAGGCCCCCAATGGGCGGCCTTACGTCGGGGGACTGACATGGTAAGCAGCCAATCAGGGGACTGACAACAACAGGGGGACTACAACGGCTTGAAGCCTATTGGGGGACTACAACGGCTAGAGGCCCATCGGGTGACTACAACGGCTCGAGGCCCATCGGGGGACTACAACGGCTCGAGGCCCATCGGGGGACTACAACGGCTCGAGGCCCATCGGGGGACTACAACGGCTCGAGGCCCATCGGGGGACTACAACGGCTCGAGGCCCATCGGGGGACTACAACGGCTCGAGGCCCATCGGGGGACTACAACGGCTCGAGGCCCATCGGGGGACTACAACGGCTCGAGGCCCATCGGGGGACTACAACGGCTCGAGGCCCATCGGGGGACTACAACGGCTCGAGGCCCATCGGGGGACTACAACGGCTCGAGGCCCATCTCTACAACGGCAAGAGGCCCATCAGGGAATTAGTTCATGCTACATTAGCACTATCCAGGAGCGCCACGGGGAGGCTTCCCAATGCTCCCATACAACCGGGGTGCCGGAAACCACAGCAGCATCCCAGAGGGGGAGGCTGGGAGGTGCAGGCGATCCCCCCAACCTTGGCCAGCGCCGGGAAGAGCAGCCCGCACCTGCGTCCCAAAAATGAAAAACAGGTACTAACCTACAACATCTCGAGGCCCATCGGGGACTATAACGGCTCGAGGCCCATCGGGGGACTACAACAGGTCGAGGCCCATCGGGGGACTACAACGGCAAGAACCCAGCTTGCCGTGGTCCGCCTCCTGTGCTTGTCAATCGACGGGCTGCTTGCCTTGTCAGTCCCCTCAATGGGTCGCCTGACATCGGGGGACTGACATGTCAAGGAGCCCATCAGGGGACTGACCTCAATCGGTGTCTGACACGGCAAGCGGCCCATTGGGGGACTACAACGGCTCGAGGCCCATCGGGGGACTACAACGGTTCGAGGCCCTTCGGGGGACTACAACGGTTCGAGGCCCTTCGGGGGACTACAACGGTTCGAGGCCCTTCGGGGGACTACAACGGCAAGAAACCAGCTTGCCGTGGTCCGCCTCCTGTGCTTGTCACTCGACGGGCTGCTTGCCTTGTCAGTCCCCCAATGGGCGGCCTTACGTCGGGGGACTGACATGGTAAGCAGCCAATCAGGGGACTGACAATGGGGGACTACAACGGCTCAAAGCCCATCAGGGGACTACAACGGCTCGAGGCCCATCGGGTGACTACAACGGCTCGAGGCCCATCGGGTGACTACAACGGCTCGAGGCCCATCGGGGGACTACAACGGCTCGAGGCCCATCGGGGGACTACAACGGCTCGAGGCCCATCGGGGGACTACAACGGCTCGAGGCCCATCGGGGGACTACAACGGCTCGAGGCCCATCGGGGGACTACAACGGCTCGAGGCCCATCGGGAGACTACAACGGCTCGAGGCCCATCGGGGGACTACAACGGCTAGAGGCCCATCGGGGGACTACAACGGCTAGAGGCCCATCGGGGGACTACAACGGCTAGAGGCCCATCGGGGGACTACAACGGCTCGAGGACCATCGGGGGACTACAACGGCTCGAGGACCATCGGGGGACTACAACGGCTCGAGGCCCATTGGGCGACTACAATGGTTCGAGGCCCATCGGGTGACTACAATGGCAAGAACCCAGCTTGCCGTGGTCCGCCTCCTGTGCTTGTCACTCGACAGGCTGCTTGCCTTGTCAGTCCCTCAATGGGCAGCCTTACGTCGGGGGACTGACATGGTAAGCAGCCAATCAGGGGACTGACAACAATAGGGGGACTACAACGGCTAGAGGCCCATCGGGGGACTACAACGGCTAGAGGCCCATCGGGGGACTACAACGGCTCGAGGCCCATCGGGGGACTACAACGGCTCGAGGCCCATCGGGTGACTACAACGGCTCGAGGCCCATCGGGGGACTACAACGGCTAGAGGCCCATCGGGGGACTACAACGGCTAGAGGCCCATCGGGGGACTACAACGGCTAGAGGACCATCGGGGGACTACAACGGCTCGAGGACCATCGGGGGACTACAACGGCTCGAGGCCCATTGGGCGACTACAATGGTTCGAGGCCCATCGGGTGACTACAATGGCAAGAACCCAGCTTGCCGTGGTCCGCCTCCTGTGCTTGTCACTCGACGGGCTGCTTGCCTTGTCAGTCCCTCAATGGGCAGCCTTACGTCGGGGGACTGACATGGTAAGCAGCCAATCAGGGGACTGACAACAATAGGGGGACTACAACGGCTAGAGGCCCATCGGGGGACTACAACGGCTAGAGGCCCATCGGGGGACTACAACGGCTCGAGGCCCATCGGGGGACTACAACGGCTCGAGGCCCATCGGGTGACTACAACGGCTCGAGGCCCATCGGGTGACTACAACGGCTCGAGGCCCATCGGGGGACTACAACGGCTCGAGGCCCATCGGGTGAGTACAACGGCTCGAGGCCCATCGGGTGACTACAACGGCTCGAGGCTCATCGGGTGACTACAACGGCTCGAGGCCCATCGGGTGACTACAACGGCTCGAGGCCCATCGGGTGACTACAACGGCTCGAGGCCCATCGGGTGACTACAACGGCTCGAGGCCCATCGGGTGACTACAACGGCTCGAGGCCCATCGGGTGACTACAACGGCTCGAGGCCCATCGGGTGACTACAACGGCAAGAACCCAGCTAGCCATGGTCCGTCTCCTGTGCTTGTCACTCGACGGGCTGCTTGCCTTGTCAGTCCCTCAATGGGCGGCCTTACATCGGGGGACTGACATGGTAAGCAACCAATCAGGGGACTGACAACAACAGGGGGACTACAACGGCTCGAGTCCCATCGGGTGACTACAACGGCTCGAGGCCCATCGGGGGACTACAACGGCTCGAGGCCCATCGGGGGACTACAACGGCTCGAGGCCCATCGGGTGACTACAACGGCTCGAGGCCCATCGGGTGACTACAACGGCTCGAGGCCCATCGGGTGACTACAACGGCTCGAGGCCCATCGGGTGACTACAACGGCAAGAACCCAGCTAGCCATGGTCCGTCTCCTGTGCTTGTCACTCGACGGGCTGCTTGCCTTGTCAGTCCCTCAATGGGCGGCCTTACATCGGAGGACTGACATGGTAAGCAACCAATCAGGGGACTGACAACAACAGGGGGACTACAACGGCTCGAGTCCCATCGGGTGACTACAACGGCTCGAGGCCCATCGGGGGACTACAACGGCTCGAGGCCCATCGGGGGACTACAACGGCTCGAGGCCCATCGGGGGACTACAACGGCTCGAGGCCCATCGGGGGACTACAACGGCTCGAGGCCCATCGGGGGACTACAACGGCTCGAGGCCCATCGGGAGATTACAACGGCTCGAGGCCCATCGGGGGACTACAACGGCTAGAGGCCCATCGGGGGACTACAACGGCTAGAGGCCCATCGGGGGACTACAACGGCTAGAGGCCCATCGGGGGACTACAACGGCTCGAGGACCATCGGGGGACTACAACGGCTCGAGGCCCATTGGGCGACTACAATGGTTCGAGGCCCATCGGGTGACTACAATGGCAAGAACCCAGCTTGCCGTGGTCCGCCTCCTGTGCTTGTCACTCGACGGGCTGCTTGCCTTGTCAGTCCCTCAATGGGCAGCCTTACGTCGGGGGACTGACATGGTAAGCAGCCAATCAGGGGACTGACAACAATAGGGGGACTACAACGGCTAGAGGCCCATCGGGGGACTACAACGGCTAGAGGCCCATCGGGGGACTACAACGGCTCGAGGCCCATCGGGGGACTACAACGGCTCGAGGCCCATCGGGTGACTACAACGGCTCGAGGCCCATCGGGGGACTACAACGGCTAGAGGCCCATCGGGGGACTACAACGGCTAGAGGCCCATCGGGGGACTACAACGGCTAGAGGACCATCGGGGGACTACAACGGCTAGAGGACCATCGGGGGACTACAACGGCTCGAGGCCCATTGGGCGACTACAATGGTTCGAGGCCCATCGGGTGACTACAATGGCAAGAACCCAGCTTGCCGTGGTCCGCCTCCTGTGCTTGTCACTCGACGGGCTGCTTGCCTTGTCAGTCCCTCAATGGGCAGCCTTACGTCGGGGGACTGACATGGTAAGCAGCCAATCAGGGGACTGACAACAATAGGGGGACTACAACAGCTAGAGGCCCATCGGGGGACTACAACGGCTAGAGGCCCATCGGGGGACTACAACGGCTCGAGGCCCATCGGGGGACTACAACGGCTCGAGGCCCATCGGGTGACTACAACGGCTCGAGGCCCATCGGGTGACTACAACGGCTCGAGGCCCATCGGGGGACTACAACGGCTCGAGGCCCATCGGGTGAGTACAACGGCTCGAGGCCCATCGGGTGACTACAACGGCTCGAGGCTCATCGGGTGACTACAACGGCTCGAGGCCCATCGGGTGACTACAACGGCTCGAGGCCCATCGGGTGACTACAACGGCTCGAGGCCCATCGGGTGACTACAACGGCTCGAGGCCCATCGGGTGACTACAACGGCTCGAGGCCCATCGGGTGACTACAACGGCTCGAGGCCCATCGGGTGACTACAACGGCAAGAACCCAGCTAGCCATGGTCCGTCTCCTGTGCTTGTCACTCGACGGGCTGCTTGCCTTGTCAGTCCCTCAATGGGCGGCCTTACATCGGGGGACTGACATGGTAAGCAACCAATCAGGGGACTGACAACAACAGGGGGACTACAACGGTTCGAAGCCCATCGGGGGACTACAACGGCTAGAGGCCCATCGGGTGACTACAACGGCTAGAGGCCCATCGGGGGACTACAACGGCTCGAGGCCCATCGGGGGACTACAACGGCTCGAGGCCCATCGGGGGACTACAACGGCTCGAGGCCCATCCGGGGACTACAACGGCTCGAGGCCCATCGGGGGACTACAACGGCTCGAGGCCCATCGGGGGACTACAACGGCTAGAGGCCCATCGGAGGACTACAACGGCTAGAGGCCCATCGGGGGACTACAATGGCTAGAGGCCCATCGGGGGACTACAACGGCTTGAGGCCCATCGGGGGACTACAACGGCTCGAGGCCCATCGGGGACTACAACGGCTAGAGGCCCATCCGGTGACTACAACGGCTCGAGGCCCATCGGGTGACTACAATGGCAAGAACCCAGCTTGCCGTGGTCCGCCTCCTGTGCTTGTCACTAGACGGGCTGCTTGCCTTGTCAGTCCCCCAATGGGCGGCCTTACGTCGGGGGAATGACATGGTAAGCAGCCAATCAGGGGACTGACAACAATAGGGGGACTACAACGGCTCGAGGCCCATCGGTGGACTACAATAGCTCGAGGCCCATCGGGGGACTACAATGGCTCGAGGCCCATCGGGGGACTACAACGGCTCGAGGCCCATCGGGGGACTACAACGGCTCGAGGCCCATCGGGGGACTACAACGGCTCGAGGCCCATCGGGGGACTACAACGGCTCGAGGCCCATCGGGGGACTACAACGGCTCGAGGCCCATCGGGGGACTACAATGGCAAGAACCCAGCTTGCCGTGGTCCGCCTCCTGTGCTTGTCACTCGACGGGCTGCTTGCCTTGTCAGTCCCTCAATGGGCAGCCTTACGTCGGGGGACTGACATGGTAAGCAGCCAATCAGGGGACTGACAACAATAGGGGGACTACAACGGCTCGAAGCCCATCGGGGGACTACAACGGCTCGAGGCCCATCGGGGGACTACAACGGCTCGAGGCCCATCGGGGGACTACAACGGCTCGAGGCCCATCGGGGGACTACAACGGCTCGAGGCCCATCGGGGGACTACAACGGCTCGAGGCCCATCGGGGGACTACAACGGCTCGAGGCCCATCGGGGGACTTCAACGGCAAGAACCCAGCTTGCCGTGGTCCGCCTCCTGTGCTTGTCACTCGACGGGCTGCTTGCCTTGTCAGTCCCCCAATGGGCGGCCTTACGTCGGGGGACTGACATGGTAAGCAGCCAATCAGGGGACTGACAATAGGGGGACTACAACGGCTCGAAGCCCATCGGGGGACTACAAGGGCTAGAGGCCCATCGGGTGACTACAACGGCTCGAGGCCCATCGGGTGACTACAACGGCTCGAGGCCCCTCGGGGGACTACAACGGCTCGAGGCCCCTCGGGGGACTACAACGGCTCGAGGCCCCTCGGGGGACTACAACGGCTCGAGGCCCCTCGGGGGACCACAACGGCTCGAGGCCCCTCGGGGGACCACAACGGCTCGAGGCCCCTCGGGGGACTACAACGGCTCGAGGCCCCTCGGGGGACTACAACGGCTCGAGGCCCCTCGGGGGACTACAACGGCTCGAGGCCCCTCGGGGGACTACAACGGCTCGAGGCCCCTCGGGGGACTACAACGGCTCGAGGCCCATCGGGGGACTACAACGGCTCGAGGTCCATCGGGGGACTACAACGGCTCGAGGCCCATCGGGGGACTACAACGGCTCGAGGCCCATCGGGTGACTACAACGGCTCGAGGCCCATCGGGTGACTACAACGGCTCGAGGCCCATCGGGTGACTACAACGGCTCGAGGCCCATCGGGTGACTACAACGGCTCGAGGCCCATCGGGTGACTACAACGGCAAGAACCCAGCTAGCCATGGTCCGTCTCCTGTGCTTGTCACTCGACGGGCTGCTTGCCTTGTCAGTCCCTCAATGGGCGGCCTTACATCGGGGGACTGACATGGTAAGCAACCAATCAGGGGACTGACAACAGGGGGACTACAACGGCTCGAAGCCCATCGGGGGACTACAACGGCTCGAGGCCCATCGGGGGACTACAACGGCTCGAGGCCCATCGGGGGACTACAACGGCTCGAGGCCCATCGGGGGACTACAACGGCTCGAGGCCCATCGGGGGACTACAACGGCTCGAGGCCCATCGGGGGACTACAACGGCTCGAGGCCCATCGGGGGACTACAACGGCTCGAGGTCCATCTCTACAACGGCAAGAGGCCCATCAGTGAATTAGTTCATGCTACATTAGCACTATCCAGGAGCGCCACGGGGAGGCTTCCCAATGCTCCCATACAACCGGGGTGCCGGAAACCACAGCAGCATCCCAGAGGGGGAGGCTGGGAGGTGCAGGCGATCCCCCCAACCTTGGCCAGCGCCGGGAAGAGCAGCCCGCACCTGCGTCCCAAAAATGAAAAACAGGTACTTACCTACAACATCTCGAGGCCCATCGGGGACTATAACGGCTCGAGGCCCATCGGGGGACTACAACAGGTCGAGGCCCATCGGGGGACTACAACGGCAAGAACCCAGCTTGCCGTGGTCCGCCTCCTGTGCTTGTCACTCGACGGGCTGCTTGCCTTGTCAGTCCCCTCAATGGGTCGCCTGACATCGGGGGACTGACATGTCAAGGAGCCCATCAGGGGACTGACCTCAATCGGTGTCTGACACGGCAAGCGGCCCATTGGGGGACTACAACGGCTCGAGGCCCATCAGGGGACTACAACGGTTCGAGGCCCTTCGGGGGACTACAACGGTTCGAGGCCCTTCGGGGGACTACAACGGTTCGAGGCCCATCGGGGGACTACAACGGCAAGAAACCAGCTTGCCGTGGTCCGCCTCCTGTGCTTGTCACTCGACGGGCTGCTTGCCTTGTCAGTCCCCCAATGGGCAGCCTTACGTCGGGGGACTGACATGGTAAGCAGCCAATCAGGGGACTGACAATGGGGGACTACAACGGCTCAAAGCCCATCAGGGGACTACAACGGCTCGAGGCCCATCGGGTGACTACAACGGCTCGAGTCCCATCGGGTGACTACAACGGCTCGAGGCCCATCGGGGGACTACAACGGCTCGAGGCCCATCGGGGGAATACAACGGCTCGAGGCCCATCGGGAGACTACAACGGCTCGAGGCCCATCGGGGGACTACAACGGCTAGAGGCCCATCGGGGGACTACAACGGCTAGAGGCCCATCGGGGGACTACAACGGCTAGAGGCCCATCGGGGGACTACAACGGCTAGAGGCCCATCGGGGGACTACAACGGCTAGAGGCCCATCGGGGGACTACAACGGCTAGAGGCCCATCGGGGGACTACAACGGCTAGAGGCCCATCGGGTGACTACAACGGCTAGAGGCCCATCGGGTGACTACAACGGCTAGAGGCCCATCGGGGGACTACAACGGCTCGAGGACCATCGGGGGACTACAACGGCTCGCGGACCATCGGGGGACTACAACGGCTCGAGGCCCATTGGGCGACTACAACGGTTCGAGGCCCATCGGGTGACTACAATGGCAAGAACCCAGCTTGCCGTGGTCCGCCTCCTGTGCTTGTCACTCGACGGGCTGCTTGCCTTGTCAGTCCCTCAATGGGCAGCCTTACGTCGGGGGACTGACATGGTAAGCAGCCAATCAGGGGACTGACAACAATAGGGGGACTACAACGGCTAGAGGCCCATCGGGGGACTACAACGGCTAGAGGCCCATCGGGGGACTACAACGGCTAGAGGCCCATCGGGGGACTACAACGGCTCGAGGCCCATCGGGTGACTACAACGGCTCGAGGCTCATCGGGTGACTACAACGGCTCGAGGCCCATCGGGTGACTACAACGGCTCGAGGCCCATCGGGTGACTACAACGGCTCGAGGCCCATCGGGTGACTACAACGGCTCGAGGCCCATCGGGTGACTACAACGGCAAGAACCCAGCTAGCCATGGTCCGTCTCCTGTGCTTGTCACTCGACGGGCTGCTTGCCTTGTCAGTCCCTCAATGGGCGGCCTTACATCGGGGGACTGACATGGTAAGCAACCAATCAGGGGACTGACAACAACAGGGGGACTACAACGGCTCGAAGCCCATCGGGGGACTACAACGGCTAGAGGCCCATCGGGTGACTACAACGGCTCGAGGCCCATCGGGGGACTACAACGGCTCGAGGCCCATCGGGGGACTACAACGGCTCGAGGCCCATCGGGGGACTACAACGGCTCGAGGCCCATCGGGGGACTACAACGGCTAGAGGCCCATCGGGGGACTACAACGGCTAGAGGCCCATCGGGGGACTACAACGGCTAGAGGCCCATCGGGGGACTACAACGGCTAGAGGCCCATCGGGGGACTACAACGGCTAGAGGCCCATCGGAGGACTACAACGGCTAGAGGCCCATCGGGGGACTACAACGGCTAGAGGCCCATCGGGTGACTACAACGGCTAGAGGCCCATCGGGTGACTACAACGGCTAGAGGCCCATCGGGGGACTACAACGGCTCAAGGACCATCGGGGGACTACAACGGCTCGAGGCCCATTGGGCGACTACAACGGTTCGAGGCCCATCGGGTGACTACAATGGCAAGAACCCAGCTTGCCGTGGTCCGCCTCCTGTGCTTGTCACTCGACGGGCTGCTTGCCTTGTCAGTCCCTCAATGGGCAGCCTTACGTCGGGGGACTGACATGGTAAGCAGCCAATCAGGGGACTGACAACAATAGGGGGACTACAACGGCTAGAGGCCCATCGGGGGACTACAACGGCTAGAGGCCCATCGGGGGACTACAACGGCTAGAGGCCCATCGGGGGACTACAACGGCTAGAGGCCCATCGGAGGACTACAACGGCTAGAGGCCCATCGGGGGACTACAACGGCTAGAGGCCCATCGGGGGACTACAACGGCTAGAGGCCCATCGGGGGACTACAACGGCTAGAGGCCCATCGGGGGACTACAACGGCTAGAGGCCCATCGGGGGACTACAACGGCTCGAGGCCCATCGGGGACTACAACGGCTAGAGGCCCATCGGGTGACTACAACGGCTCGAGGCCCATCGGGTGACTACAATGGCAAGAACCCAGCTTGCCGTGGTCCGCCTCCTGTGCTTGTCACTCGACGGGCTGCTTGCCTTGTCAGTCCCCCAATGGGCGGCCTTACGTCGGGGGAATGACATGGTAAGCAGCCAATCAGGGGACTGACAACAATAGGGGGACTACAACGGCTCGAGGCCCATCGGTGGACTACAATGGCTCGAGGCCTATCGGGGGACTACAATGGCTCGAGGCCCATCGGGGGACTACAACGTCTCGAGGCCCATCAGGGGACTACAACGGCTCGAGGCCCATCGGGGGACTACAACGGCTCGAGGCCCATCGGGGGACTACAACGGCTCGAGGCCCATCGGGGGACTACAACGGCTCGAGGCCCATCGGGGGACTACAACGGCTCGAGGCCCATCAAGGGACTACAACGGCTCGAGGCCCATCGGGGGACTACAATGGCAAGAACCCAGCTTGCCGTGGTCCGCCTCCTGTGCTTGTCACTCGACGGGCTGCTTGCCTTGTCAGTCCCTCAATGGGCAGCCTTACGTCGGGGGACTGACATGGTAAGCAGCCAATCAGGGGACTGACAACAATAGGGGACTACAATGGCTCGAGGCCCATCGGGGGACTACAACGGCTCGAGGCCCATCGGGGGACTACAACGGCTCGAGGCCCATCGGGGGACTACAACGGCTCGAGGCCCATCGGGGGACTACAACGGCTCGAGGCCCATCGGGGGACTACAACGGCTCGAGGCCCATCGGGGGACTACAACGGCTCGAGGCCCATCGGGGGACTTCAACGGCAAGAACCCAGCTTGCCGTGGTCCGCCTCCTGTGCTTGTCACTCGACGGGCTGCTTGCCTTGTCAGTCCCCCAATGGGCGGCCTTACGTCGGGGGACTGACATGGTAAGCAGCCAATCAGGGGACTGACAATAGGGGGACTACAACGGCTCGAAGCCCATCGGGGGACTACAACGGCTAGAGGCCCATTGGGTGACTACAACGGCTCGAGGCCCCTCGGGGGACTACAACGGCTCGAGGCCCCTCGGGGGACTACAACGGCTCGAGGCCCCTCGGGGGACTACAACGGCTCGAGGCCCCTCGGGGGACTACAACGGCTCGAGGCCCCTCGGGGGACTACAACGGCTCGAGGCCCATCGGGTGACTACAACTGCTCGAGGCCCATCGGGTGACTACAACGGCAAGAACCCAGCTAGCCATGGTCCGTCTCCTGTGCTTGTCACTCGACGGGCTGCTTGCCTTGTCAGTCCCTCAATGGGCGGCCTTACATCGGGGGACTGACATGGTAAGCAACCAATCAGGGGACTGACAACAACAGGGGGACTACAACAGCTAGAGGCCCATCGGGTGACTACAACGGCTAGAGGCCCATCGGGGGACTACAACGGCTCGAGGCCCATCGGGGGACTACAACGGCTCGAGGCCCATCGGGGGACTACAACGGCTCGAGGCCCATCGGGGGACTACAACGGCTCGAGGCCCATCGGGGGACTACAACGGCTAGAGGCCCATCGGGGGACTACAACGGCTAGAGGCCCATCGGGGGACTACAACGGCTAGAGGCCCATCGGAGGACTTCAACGGCTAGAGGCCCATCGGGGGACTACAACGGCTAGAGGCCCATCGGGTGACTACAACGGCTAGAGGCCCATCGGGTGACTACAACGGCTAGAGGCCCATCGGGGGACTACAACGGCTCGAGGACCATCGGGGGACTACAACGGCTCGAGGACCATCGGGGGACTACAACGGCTCGAGGCCCATTGGGCGACTACAACGGTTCGAGGCCCATCGGGTGACTACAATGGCAAGAACCCAGCTTGCCGTGGTCCGCCTCCTGTGCTTGTCACTCGACGGGCTGCTTGCCTTGTCAGTCCCTCAATGGGCAGCCTTACGTCGGGGGACTGACATGGTAAGCAGCCAATCAGGGGACTGACAACAATAGGGGGACTACAACGGCTAGAGGCCCATCGGGGGACTACAACGGCTAGAGGCCCATCGGGGGACTACAACGGCTAGAGGCCCATCGGGGGACTACAACGGCTAGAGGCCCATCGGGGGACTACAACGGCTAGAGGCCCATCGGGGGACTACAACGGCTAGAGGCCCATCGGGGGACTACAACGGCTCGAGGCCCATCGGGGACTACAACGGCTAGAGGCCCATCGGGTGACTACAACGGCTCGAGGCCCATCGGGTGACTACAATGGCAAGAACCCAGCTTGCCGTGGTCCGCCTCCTGTGCTTGTCACTCGACGGGCTGCTTGCCTTGTCAGTCCCCCAATGGGCGGCCTTACGTCGGGGGAATGACATGGTAAGCAGCCAATCAGGGGACTGACAACAATAGGGGGACTACAACGGCTCGAGGCCCATCGGTGGACTACAATGGCTCGAGGCCTATCGGGGGACTACAATGGCTCGAGGCCCATCGGGGGACTACAACGTCTCGAGGCCCATCAGGGGACTACAACGGCTCGAGGCCCATCGGGGGACTACAACGGCTCGAGGCCCATCGGGGGACTACAACGGCTCGAGGCCCATCGGGGGACTACAACGGCTCGAGGCCCATCGGGGGACTACAACGGCTCGAGGCCCATCAAGGGACTACAACGGCTCGAGGCCCATCGGGGGACTACAATGGCAAGAACCCAGCTTGCCGTGGTCCGCCTCCTGTGCTTGTCACTCGACGGGCTGCTTGCCTTGTCAGTCCCTCAATGGGCAGCCTTACGTCGGGGGACTGACATGGTAAGCAGCCAATCAGGGGACTGACAACAATAGGGGGACTACAACGGCTCGAGGCCCATCGGGGGACTACAACGGCTCGAGGCCCATCGGGGGACTACAACGGCTCGAGGCCCATCGGGGGACTACAACGGCTCGAGGCCCATCGGGGGACTACAACGGCTCGAGGCCCATCGGGGGACTACAACGGCTCGAGGCCCATCGGGGGACTACAACGGCTCGAGGCCCATCGGGGGACTTCAACGGCAAGAACCCAGCTTGCCGTGGTCCGCCTCCTGTGCTTGTCACTCGACGGGCTGCTTGCCTTGTCAGTCCCCCAATGGGCGGCCTTACGTCGGGGGACTGACATGGTAAGCAGCCAATCAGGGGACTGACAATAGGGGGACTACAACGGCTCGAAGCCCATCGGGGGACTACAACGGCTAGAGGCCCATTGGGTGACTACAACGGCTCGAGGCCCCTCGGGGGACTACAACGGCTCGAGGCCCCTCGGGGGACTACAACGGCTCGAGGCCCCTCGGGGGACTACAACGGCTCGAGGCCCCTCGGGGGACTACAACGGCTCGAGGCCCCTCGGGGGACTACAACGGCTCGAGGCCCCTCGGGGGACTACAACGGCTCGAGGCCCATCGGGTGACTACAACTGCTCGAGGCCCATCGGGTGACTACAACGGCAAGAACCCAGCTAGCCATGGTCCGTCTCCTGTGCTTGTCACTCGACGGGCTGCTTGCCTTGTCAGTCCCTCAATGGGCGGCCTTACATCGGGGGACTGACATGGTAAGCAACCAATCAGGGGACTGACAACAACAGGGGGACTACAACAGCTAGAGGCCCATCGGGTGACTACAACGGCTAGAGGCCCATCGGGGGACTACAACGGCTCGAGGCCCATCGGGGGACTACAACGGCTCGAGGCCCATCGGGGGACTACAACGGCTCGAGGCCCATCGGGGGACTACAACGGCTCGAGGCCCATCGGGGGACTACAACGGCTAGAGGCCCATCGGGGGACTACAACGGCTAGAGGCCCATCGGGGGACTACAACGGCTAGAGGCCCATCGGAGGACTTCAACGGCTAGAGGCCCATCGGGGGACTACAACGGCTAGAGGCCCATCGGGTGACTACAACGGCTAGAGGCCCATCGGGTGACTACAACGGCTAGAGGCCCATCGGGGGACTACAACGGCTCGAGGACCATCGGGGGACTACAACGGCTCGAGGACCATCGGGGGACTACAACGGCTCGAGGCCCATTGGGCGACTACAACGGTTCGAGGCCCATCGGGTGACTACAATGGCAAGAACCCAGCTTGCCGTGGTCCGCCTCCTGTGCTTGTCACTCGACGGGCTGCTTGCCTTGTCAGTCCCTCAATGGGCAGCCTTACGTCGGGGGACTGACATGGTAAGCAGCCAATCAGGGGACTGACAACAATAGGGGGACTACAACGGCTAGAGGCCCATCGGGGGACTACAACGGCTAGAGGCCCATCGGGGGACTACAACGGCTAGAGGCCCATCGGGGGACTACAACGGCTAGAGGCCCATCGGGGGACTACAACGGCTAGAGGCCCATCGGGGGACTACAACGGCTAGAGGCCCATCGGAGGACTACAACGGCTAGAGGCCCATCGGGGGACTACAACAGCTAGAGGCCCATCGGGGGACTACAATGGCTAGAGGCCCATCGGGGGACTACAACGGCTTGAGGCCCATCGGGGGACTACAACGGCTCGAGGCCCATCGGGGACTACAACGGCTAGAGGCCCATCGGGTGACTACAACGGCTCGAGGCCCATCGGGTGACTACAATGGCAAGAACCCAGCTTGCCGTGGTCCGCCTCCTGTGCTTGTCACTCGACGGGCTGCTTGCCTTGTCAGTCCCCCAATGGGCGGCCTTACGTCGGGGGAATGACATGGTAAGCAGCCAATCAGGGGACTGACAACAATAGGGGGACTACAACGGCTCGAGGCCCATCGGTGGACTACAATGGCTCGAGGCCCATCGGGGGACTACAATGGCTCGAGGCCCATCGGGGGACTACAACGTCTCGAGGCCCATCAGGGGACTACAACGGCTCGAGGCCCATCGGGGGACTACAACGGCTCGAGGCCCATCGGGGGACTACAACGGCTCGAGGCCCATCGGGGGACTACAATGGCAAGAACCCAGCTTGCCGTGGTCCGCCTCCTGTGCTTGTCACTCGACGGGCTGCTTGCCTTGTCAGTCCCTCAATGGGCAGCCTTACGTCGGGGGACTGACATGGTAAGCAGCCAATCAGGGGACTGACAACAATAGGGGGACTACAACGGCTCGAAGCCCATCGGGGGACTACAACGGCTAGAGGCCCATCGGGGGACTACAACGGCTCGAGGCCCATCGGGGGACTACAACGGCTCGAGGCCCATCGGGGGACTACAACGGCTCGAGGCCCATCGGGGGACTACAACGGCTCGAGGCCCATCGGGGGACTACAACGGCTCGAGGCCCATCGGGGGACTACAACGGCTCGAGGCCCATCGGGGGACTTCAACGGCAAGAACCCAGCTTGCCGTGGTCCGCCTCCTGTGCTTGTCACTCGACGGGCTGCTTGCCTTGTCAGTCCCCCAATGGGCGGCCTTACGTCGGGGGACTGACATGGTAAGCAGCCAATCAGGGGACTGACAATAGGGGGACTACAACGGCTCGAAGCCCATCGGGGGACTACAACGGCTAGAGGCCCATCGGGGGACTACAACGGCTCGAGGCCCATCGGGTGACTACAACGGCTCGAGGCCCATCGGGGGACTACAACGGCTCGAGGCCCATCGGGGGACTACAACGGCTAGAGGCCCATCGGGGGACTACAACGGCTCGAGGCCCATCGGGGGACTACAACGGCTAGAGGCCCATCGGGGGACTACAACGGCTAGAGGCCCATCGGGGGACTACAACGGCTAGAGGCCCATCGGGGGACTACAACGGCTAGAGGCCCATCGGGGGACTACAACGGCTAGAGGCCCATCGGAGGACTACAACGGCTAGAGGCCCATCGGGGGACTACAACGGCTAGAGGCCCATCGGGTGACTACAACGGCTAGAGGCCCATCGGGTGACTACAACGGCTAGAGGCCCATCGGGGGACTACAACGGCTCAAGGACCATCGGGGGACTACAACGGCTCGAGGCCCATTGGGCGACTACAACGGTTCGAGGCCCATCGGGTGACTACAATGGCAAGAACCCAGCTTGCCGTGGTCCGCCTCCTGTGCTTGTCACTCGACGGGCTGCTTGCCTTGTCAGTCCCTCAATGGGCAGCCTTACGTCGGGGGACTGACATGGTAAGCAGCCAATCAGGGGACTGACAACAATAGGGGGACTACAACGGCTAGAGGCCCATCGGGGGACTACAACGGCTAGAGGCCCATCGGGGGACTACAACGGCTAGAGGCCCATCGGGGGACTACAACGGCTAGAGGCCCATCGGAGGACTACAACGGCTAGAGGCCCATCGGGGGACTACAACGGCTAGAGGCCCATCGGGGGACTACAACGGCTAGAGGCCCATCGGGGGACTACAACGGCTAGAGGCCCATCGGGGGACTACAACGGCTAGAGGCCCATCGGGGGACTACAACGGCTCGAGGCCCATCGGGGACTACAACGGCTAGAGGCCCATCGGGTGACTACAACGGCTCGAGGCCCATCGGGTGACTACAATGGCAAGAACCCAGCTTGCCGTGGTCCGCCTCCTGTGCTTGTCACTCGACGGGCTGCTTGCCTTGTCAGTCCCCCAATGGGCGGCCTTACGTCGGGGGAATGACATGGTAAGCAGCCAATCAGGGGACTGACAACAATAGGGGGACTACAACGGCTCGAGGCCCATCGGTGGACTACAATGGCTCGAGGCCTATCGGGGGACTACAATGGCTCGAGGCCCATCGGGGGACTACAACGTCTCGAGGCCCATCAGGGGACTACAACGGCTCGAGGCGCATCGGGGGACTACAACGGCTCGAGGCCCATCGGGGGACTACAACGGCTCGAGGCCCATCGGGGGACTACAACGGCTCGAGGCCCATCGGGGGACTACAACGGCTCGAGGCCCATCAAGGGACTACAACGGCTCGAGGCCCATCGGGGGACTACAATGGCAAGAACCCAGCTTGCCGTGGTCCGCCTCCTGTGCTTGTCACTCGACGGGCTGCTTGCCTTGTCAGTCCCTCAATGGGCAGCCTTACGTCGGGGGACTGACATGGTAAGCAGCCAATCAGGGGACTGACAACAATAGGGGGACTACAACGGCTCGAAGCCCATCGGGGGACTACAACGGCTCGAGGCCCATCGGGGGACTACAACGGCTCGAGGCCCATCGGGGGACTACAACGGCTCGAGGCCCATCGGGGGACTACAACGGCTCGAGGCCCATCGGGGGACTACAACGGCTCGAGGCCCATCGGGGGACTACAACGGCTCGAGGCCCATCGGGGGACTACAACGGCTCGAGGCCCATCGGGGGACTTCAACGGCAAGAACCCAGCTTGCCGTGGTCCGCCTCCTGTGCTTGTCACTCGACGGGCTGCTTGCCTTGTCAGTCCCCCAATGGGCGGCCTTACGTCGGGGGACTGACATGGTAAGCAGCCAATCAGGGGACTGACAATAGGGGGACTACAACGGCTCGAAGCCCATCGGGGGACTACAACGGCTAGAGGCCCATTGGGTGACTACAACGGCTCGAGGCCCCTCGGGGGACTACAACGGCTCGAGGCCCCTCGGGGGACTACAACGGCTCGAGGCCCCTCGGGGGACTACAACGGCTCGAGGCCCCTCGGGGGACTACAACGGCTCGAGGCCCCTCGGGGGACTACAACGGCTCGAGGCCCATCGGGTGACTACAACTGCTCGAGGCCCATCGGGTGACTACAACGGCAAGAACCCAGCTAGCCATGGTCCGTCTCCTGTGCTTGTCACTCGACGGGCTGCTTGCCTTGTCAGTCCCTCAATGGGCGGCCTTACATCGGGGGACTGACATGGTAAGCAACCAATCAGGGGACTGACAACAACAGGGGGACTACAACAGCTAGAGGCCCATCGGGTGACTACAACGGCTAGAGGCCCATCGGGGGACTACAACGGCTCGAGGCCCATCGGGGGACTACAACGGCTCGAGGCCCATCGGGGGACTACAACGGCTCGAGGCCCATCGGGGGACTACAACGGCTAGAGGCCCATCGGGGGACTACAACGGCTAGAGGCCCATCGGGGGACTACAACGGCTAGAGGCCCATCGGAGGACTTCAACGGCTAGAGGCCCATCGGGGGACTACAACGGCTAGAGGCCCATCGGGTGACTACAACGGCTAGAGGCCCATCGGGTGACTACAACGGCTAGAGGCCCATCGGGGGACTACAACGGCTCGAGGACCATCGGGGGACTACAACGGCTCGAGGACCATCGGGGGACTACAACGGCTCGAGGCCCATTGGGCGACTACAACGGTTCGAGGCCCATCGGGTGACTACAATGGCAAGAACCCAGCTTGCCGTGGTCCGCCTCCTGTGCTTGTCACTCGACGGGCTGCTTGCCTTGTCAGTCCCTCAATGGGCAGCCTTACGTCGGGGGACTGACATGGTAAGCAGCCAATCAGGGGACTGACAACAATAGGGGGACTACAACGGCTAGAGGCCCATCGGGGGACTACAACGGCTAGAGGCCCATCGGGGGACTACAACGGCTAGAGGCCCATCGGGGGACTACAACGGCTAGAGGCCCATCGGGGGACTACAACGGCTAGAGGCCCATCGGGGGACTACAACGGCTAGAGGCCCATCGGAGGACTACAACGGCTAGAGGCCCATCGGGGGACTACAACAGCTAGAGGCCCATCGGGGGACTACAATGGCTAGAGGCCCATCGGGGGACTACAACGGCTTGAGGCCCATCGGGGGACTACAACGGCTCGAGGCCCATCGGGGACTACAACGGCTAGAGGCCCATCGGGTGACTACAACGGCTCGAGGCCCATCGGGTGACTACAATGGCAAGAACCCAGCTTGCCGTGGTCCGCCTCCTGTGCTTGTCACTCGACGGGCTGCTTGCCTTGTCAGTCCCCCAATAGGCGGCCTTACGTCGGGGGAATGACATGGTAAGCAGCCAATCAGGGGACTGACAACAATAGGGGGACTACAACGGCTCGAGGCCCATCGGTGGACTACAATGGCTCGAGGCCCATCGGGGGACTACAATGGCTCGAGGCCCATCGGGGGACTACAACGTCTCGAGGCCCATCAGGGGACTACAACGGCTCGAGGCCCATCGGGGGACTACAACGGCTCGAGGCCCATCGGGGGACTACAACGGCTCGAGGCCCATCGGGGGACTACAACGGCTCGAGGCCCATCAAGGGACTACAACGGCTCGAGGCCCATCGGGGGACTACAATGGCAAGAACCCAGCTTGCCGTGGTCCGCCTCCTGTGCTTGTCACTCGACGGGCTGCTTGCCTTGTCAGTCCCTCAATGGGCAGCCTTACGTCGGGGGACTGACATGGTAAGCAGCCAATCAGGGGACTGACAACAATAGGGGGACTACAACGGCTCGAAGCCCATCGGGGGACTACAACGGCTAGAGGCCCATCGGGGGACTACAACGGCTCGAGGCCCATCGGGGGACTACAACGGCTCGAGGCCCATCGGGGGACTACAACGGCTCGAGGCCCATCGGGGGACTACAACGGCTCGAGGCCCATCGGGGGACTACAACGGCTCGAGGCCCATCGGGGGACTACAACGGCTCGAGGCCCATCGGGGGACTTCAACGGCAAGAACCCAGCTTGCCGTGGTCCGCCTCCTGTGCTTGTCACTCGACGGGCTGCTTGCCTTGTCAGTCCCCCAATGGGCGGCCTTACGTCGGGGGACTGACATGGTAAGCAGCCAATCAGGGGACTGACAATAGGGGGACTACAACGGCTCGAAGCCCATCGGGGGACTACAACGGCTAGAGGCCCCTCGGGTGACTACAACGGCTCGAGGCCCCTCGGGGGACTACAACGGCTCGAGGCCCCTCGGGGGACTACAACGGCTCGAGGCCCCTCGGGGGACTACAACGGCTCGAGGCCCCTCGGGGGACTACAACGGCTCGAGGCCCCTCGGGGGACTACAACGGCTCGAGGCCCCTCGGGGGACTACAACGGCTCGAGGCCCCTCGGGGGACTACAACGGCTCGAGGCCCCTCGGGGGACTACAACGGCTCGAGGCCCCTCGGGGGACTACAACGGCTCGAGGCCCATCGGGGGACTACAACGGCTCGAGGCCCATCGGGGGACTACAACGGCTCGAGGCCCATCGGGGGACTACAACGGCTCGAGGCCCATCGGGTGACTACAACGGCTCGAGGCCCATCGGGTGACTACAACGGCTCGAGGCCCATCGGGTGACTACAACGGCTCGAGGCCCATCGGGTGACTACAACGGCTCGAGGCCCATCGGGTGACTACAACGGCAAGAACCCAGCTAGCCATGGTCCGTCTCCTGTGCTTGTCACTCGACGGGCTGCTTGCCTTGTCAGTCCCTCAATGGGCGGCCTTACATCGGGGGACTGACATGGTAAGCAACCAATCAGGGGACTGACAACAGGGGGACTACAACGGCTCGAAGCCCATCGGGTGACTACAACGGCTCGAGGCCCATCGGGTGACTACAACGGCTCGAGGCCCATCGGGTGACTACAACGGCTCGAGGCCCATCGGGTGACTACAACGGCTCGAGGCCCATCGGGGGACTACAACGGCTCGAGGCCCATCGGGGGACTACAACGGCTCGAGGCCCATCGGGGGACTACAACGGCTCGAGGCCCATCGGGGGACTACAACGGCTAGAGGCCCATCGGGGGGCTACAACGGCTAGAGGCCCATCGGGGGGCTACAACGGCTCGAGGCCCATCGGGGGGCTACAACGGCTCGAGGCCCATCGGGGGACTACAACGGCTCGAGGCCCATCGGGGGACTACAACGGCTCGAGGCCCATCGGGGGACTACAACGGCTCGAGGCCCATCGGGGGACTACAACGGCTCGAGGCCCATCGGGGGACTACAACGGCTCGAGGCCCATCGGGGGACTACAACGGCTCGAGGCCCATCGGGGGACTACAACGGCTCGAGGCCCATCGGGGGACTACAACGGCTCGAGGCCCATCGGGGGACTACAACAGCTCGAGGCCCATCGGGGGACTACAACGGCTAGAGGCCCATCGGGGGACTACAACGGCTAGAGGCCCATCGGGGGATTACAACGGCTAGAGGCCCATCGGGGGGCTACAACGGCTAGAGGCCCATCGGGGGGCTACAACGGCTAGAGGCCCATCGGGTGACTACAACGGCTCGAGGCCCATCGGGGGACTACAACGGCTCAAGGCCCAACGGGGGACTACAATGGCTCGAGGCCCATC
Organism: Hyperolius riggenbachi; assembly: GCF_040937935.1. Lineage (NCBI taxonomy): Eukaryota > Metazoa > Chordata > Amphibia > Anura > Hyperoliidae > Hyperolius > Hyperolius riggenbachi. Next base: position 102,702,336 of record NC_090655.1, on the reverse strand, counting down.
GGGGGACTACAACGGCTCGAGGCCCAACGGGGGACTACAATGGCTCGAGGCCCATCGGGGGACTACAACAGCTCGAGGCCCATCGGGGGACTACAACGGCTCGAGGCCCATCGGGTGACTACAACGGCAAGAGCCTAGCTTGCCGTGGTCCGCCTCCTGTGCTTGTCACTCGACGGGCTGCTTGCCATGTCAGTCCCCCAATGGGCGGCCTTACGTCGGGGGACTGACATGGTAAGCAGCCAATCAGGGGACTGATAATAGGGGGACTACAACAGCTCAAAGCCCATCGGGGGGACTACAACAGCTCAAAGCCCATCGGGGGGACTACAACGGCTCGAGGCCCATCGGGGGGACTACACGGCTCGAGGCCCATCGGGGGGACTACAACGGCTCGAGGCCCATCGGGGGACTACAACGGCTCGAGGCCCATCGGGGGACTACAACGGTTCGAGGCCCATCGGGGGACTACAACGGTTCGAGGCCCATCGGGGGACTACAACGGCTCGAGGCCCATCGGTCGACTGCAACGGCTCGAGGCCCATCGGGGGACTGCAACGGCTCGAGGCCCATCGGGGGACTGCAACGGCTCGAGGCCCATCGGGGGACTGCAACGGCTCGAGGCCCATTGGGGGGCTACAACGGCTCGAGGCCCATCGGGGGACTACAACGGCTCGAGGCCAGCTTGCCGTGGTCCGCCTCCTGTGCTCGTCACTCGACAGGCTGCTTGCCTTGTCAGTCCCCCAATGGGCGGCCTTACGTCGGGGGACTGACATGGTAAGCAGCCAATCAGGGTACTGACAATAGGGGGACTACAACGGCTCGAAGCCCATCGGGGGACTACAACGGCTAGAGGCCCATCGGGGTGACTACAACGGCTCGAGGCCCATCAGGGGACTACAACGGCTCGAGGCCCATCGGGGGACTACAACGGCTCGAGGCCCATCGGGGGACTACAACGGCTCGAGGCCCATCGGGGGACTACAACGGCTCGAGGCCCATCGGGGGACTACAACGGCTCGAGGCCCATCGGGGGACTACAACGGCTCGAGGCCCATCGGGGGACTACAACGGCTCGAGGCCCATCGGGGGACTACAACGGCTCGAGGCCCATCGGGGGACTACAACGGCTCGAGGCCAATCGGGGTACTACAACGGCTCGAGGCCCATCGGGGGACTGCAACGGCTCGAGGCCCATCGGGGGACTGCAACGGCTCGAGGCCCATCGGGGGACTACATCGGCTCGAGGCCCATCGGGTGACTACATCGGCTCGAGGCCCATCGGGGGACTACAACGGCTCGAGGCCCATCGGGTGACTACAACGGCAAGAACCCAGCTTGCCGTGGTCCGCCTCCTGTGCTTGTCACTCGACGGGCTGCTTGCCTTGTCAGTCCCCCAATGGGCGGCCTTACGTCGGGGGACTGACATGGTAAGCAGCCAATCAGGGGACTGACAATAGGTGGACTGCAACGGCTCGAAGCCCATCGGGGGACTACAATGGCTAGAGGCCCATCGGGTGACTACAACGGCTAGAGGCCCATCGGGAGACTACAACAGCTCGAGGCCCATCGGGGGACTACAACGGCTCGAGGCCCATCGGGGGACTACAACGGCTCGAGGCCCATCAGGTGACTACAACGGCTCAAGGCCCATCGGGTGACTACAATGGCTCGAGGCCCATCGGGTGACTACAACAGCAAGAACCCAGCTTGCCGTGGTCCGCCTCCTGTGCTTGTCACTCGATGGGCTGCTTGCCATGTCAGTCCCCCAATGGGCAGCCTTACATCGGGGGACTGACATGGTAAGCAGCCAATCAGGGGACTGACAACAACAGGGGGACTACAACGGCTAGAGGCCCATCGGGTGACTACAACGGCTAGAGGACCATCGGGGGACTACAACGGCTCGAGGCCCATCGGGGGACTACAACGGCTAGAGGCCCATCGGGGGACTACAACGGCTCGAGGCCCATCGGGGGACTACAACAGCTCGAGGCCCATCGGGGGACTACAACGGCTCGCGGCCCATCGGGGGACTACAACGGCTCGAGGCCCATCGGGGGACTACAACGGCTAGAGGCCCATCGGGGGACTACAACGGCTCGAGGCCCATCGGGGGACTACAACGGCTCGAGGCCCATCGGGGGACTGCAACGGCAAGAGGCCCATCTCTGCAACGGCAAGAGGCCCATCTCTGCAACGGCAAGAGGCCCATCAGGGAATTAGTTCATGCTACATTAGCACTATCCAGGAGCGCCACGGGGAGGCTTCCCAATGCTCCCATACAACCGGGGTGCCGCGGGGCCCCAAGCTCTCACTGCCTGGAAACCACAGCAGCATCCCAGAAGGGGAGGCTGGGAGGGGCAGGCGATCCCCCCAACCTTGGCCAGCGCCGGGAAGAGCAGCCCGCACATGCGTCCCAAAAATGAAAAACAGGTACTTACCTACAACATCTCGAGGCCCATCGGGGGACTACAACGGCTCGAGGCCCATCGGGGGACTACAACGGCTCGAGGCCCATCGGGGGACTGCATCGGCTCGAGGCCCATCGGGGGAGTACAACGGCTCGAGGCCCATCGGGGGACTACAACGGCTCGAGGCCCATCGGGGGACTACAACGGCAAGAACCCAGCTTGCCGTGGTCCGCCTCCTGTGCTTGTCACTCGACGGGCTGCTTGCCATGTCAGTCCCCCAATGGGCGGCCTTACGTCGGGGGACTGACATGGTAAGCAGCCAATCAGGGGACTGACAATAGGGGGACCACAACGGCTCGAGGCCCATCGGGGGACTACAACGGCTCGAGGCCCATCGGGGGACTACAACGGCTCGAGGCACATCGGGGGACTACAACGGCAAGAGGCCCATCGGGGGACTACAACGGCTAGAGGCCCATCGGGTGACTACAACGGCTCGAGGCCCATCGGGTGACTACAACGGCAAGAACCCAGCTTGCCGTGGTCCGTCTCCTGTGCTTGTCACTCGATGGGCTGCTTGCCTTGTCAGTCCCCCAATGGGCGGCCTTACATCGCGGGACTGACATGGTAAGCAGCCAATCAGGGGACTGATAACAATAGGGGGACTACAACGGCTCGAGGCCCATCGGGGGACTACAACGGCTCGAGGCCCATCGGGGGACTACAACGGCTCGAGGCCCATCGGGGGACTACAACGGCAAGAACCCAGCTTGCTGTGGTCCGCCTCCTGTGCTTGTCACTCGACGGGCTGCTTGCCTTGTCAGTCCCCCAATGGGTGGCCTTATGTCGGGGTACTGAAATGGTAAGCAGCCCATCAGGGGACTGACAACAATAGGGGGACTACAACGGCTAGAGGCCAATCGGGGGGACTACAACGGCTCGAGGCCCATCGGGGGACTAACGCGGCAAGCGGCCCATTGTGGGGGCCAACATGGAAACCACTGTGTAAAAAAAACCAAAGAACATTTTACTATTTCAGTAATACACCCCTTTTCCTACACATCTAAACTAAGTAACTGCAACTGAGTTCTACTACAAGGAAGCCTCCAGTGTTCCTCAAGTGCTTTCAACAGTGCATAACACAGGTAGCTTCACATATGCACACATGGAGTGATTAATATAAAAGTATTTTAAATCTGTTGGCCCTCATACTACATGAGAGGTAAAACTGACCAGTGACGGGGCAATCAAGATATATAGTGTGTACTGGGCTTTAAATGAATGGTTATGTCATTTTTGCGCTTTATACTTGAGAAAATAAGGTCTTAAATGAAATATATATTTGCACATCTAAAGAAAAAAATTCTATGCATTTCAAGAATTTTGATTTAAGAGGCAGTCACTCCTAGCACCTTGTGCAGAGTTTTCCATGTACTTACCTGCAACTGCTTCTTAGGATGACTCAGCAGCTGTTGATATGGGACCGATTTCTCTCATGTAAACATGTTTCCTGTGAAATGAATCAATGCACTAAAGCTGGATAACATACACAAATCAGATTTCAAACATTAAAATTTAGATACTTAGCCAAAAATATTAGTTTTTTTTAAGGCAGTCCTCTTCAGCATTAATGGCATAGCTGAAACTGCTATACCACTGCAAAAATAGGCCCTAAAGAGACTAAAAAAAGGTTCCCCTGGGGGGTACTTCTCGGCTGTAGCTGCAGGCAATCCAGCGCTTGCTCCCCTAAAGCATGTCACAATCCTGGCTCGACTGATGTATTTACCTTTCCTGGCTCCAGCGGGGGCGCTGCTGCGGCTCTCAGAACGGAGATAAGCTGAAATAGCCGATTTCTGTTGGGTCCGCTTTACTACGCAGGAGACTTGCACCTGCGCAGTAGAGTGGTCCAACAGCGATCGGCTATTCCGCCTATCTCCGAGTGGAGAGCCAATGCACCTGCGCTGGAGCCGGGAAGGTAAATATTTACATCCCCGCTGTTCGGAGGGCACAGCGAGACCGCTGTGGGACACAGGAGGACGGGGGACTCTTCAAAAGGATCTGGAGGCTTCCCCCACCCGAAGCGAGAAACCCCCAAGGGAACTTTTTTTAGTTGCAGGTTTTCTTTAATCACCCCGAAGTCCCTGGGGCAAATTGCGGGGCTCGCTTCTGTGGGAGGCAGAGCTGTGAGCAGTCAGTAGCTCTGCCTCTCCTCGCATTAATCCCTGCTGATCGCCGCCTCTCCCCCGCCCCTCTCAGTCCTTTGAGTGGGGCAGGGGAGAGGCAGAGATCCGCGGAGATTGACGAGAATTGAGGCAGAACTACAACGCTAAGCTCAGCCTTTCCGGGCAGCAAAATCCACGACTTTGAAGGTCATGGATTTTTGCCTCAGTATTTAGTGGCGATTAAGGTATCGTTTTGTCGCGGGATAGCAGCGTTTTAGTTATGCCATTAATGCTGAAGAGGACTACCTTAAAAAAGGTAATGTGTAGGCTTTAGACTCTATAAGCAAACCTCAAATTGTTGCCATGGTTTTCGGCAAGGTTTCTTAAAAGCTATGGCAGTCAGTAAATGTCTTGTGCAGGTATAAGTTAAATGTATTTAAGTGGAGTTACTCTAAATTCCTACTGAGAGCAAAAACTAGAAAGAAAAGCTAGTGCAGACTATTTCAGCGCTTACCTCCATCTGACGCACTCCTTCCCTGGTGCCTGTGATGTCAGTTTATCCAACAGTGCTAAGGTTTCACAGATTAACACTATGTGGCCTACACATGTGCAGCCCAGAGCGAAAGCCGCTAGAACCATTATACATGTAAGAGCCCAAGTGCAAGCTTTAATAAAGTGTTAAAGGACCACTGAAGTGAAAGTTATATGGAGGCTACCATATTTATTTACTTTTTGCCAGAAAATCCTGCTGATTTCTTTAGCTGAAATAGTATCTGAATAACACACTTGAAAAGAAAAACATAAGGCTAATCCAGTCAGACTTTAGTCAAACATCTGATCTGCATGCTTGCTCAGTCTGGCGAAAAGTATTTGAGGGAGAGTATAGGCAGGACAGCCAGGCAATATGAATGGTTTAAAAGTAAATCTATCAGCCTTCGTATCCCTCTCACTTCACGTGTGCTTTAATTTTTAGCCATCTCAAACTCACATTTATACTTTTCCCCCACAGGATAAAATTAACCCCTTTAATCATTTCTTTCAAGTTTTAGCATTACTTTTTTATCCTTGAGACAAGATAATAAACCACACAACAAAATAAATAACTTTATTTCACAAATACAATCAACATACATTGTATCAAAAGAAATTGAAAGATCGTTAAAAAAAATTATATATAGAGAGAGAGAAAATAGCTATACATAATTTGTGATTTTTCTTCTCAGCAATGGAACTTGCATTGGCCCAAGAACACTTTGAAAAAAAATGTAAAGGCTTGGTGAGAGTGATATGGAGGCGGCCATATTTATTTCCTTGTAAACAATACCAGTTGCCCGGCAACCCTATTGAGCTTGCATAAGTAGTTTGAGTCAAAACCCTGGAACAAGCATATGGCTAATCCAGTAAAACCGAAGTCAGAGTACCTGATCTGCTGCATGCTTATTCAGGGACTATGGATCTAAGTATTCGAGACCCAGGATCAGGAAGACTGCCAGGTAATTGGTATTGTTTATAAGGAAATACATATGGCAGCATTCAATATCCTTTTCACCTCGGGTTCCAGTTAAAGCACATCTTAATTGAGGGATATGGAGGCTGCCATATTTATTTCCTTTCAAAGGAAATCAGTTGCCTGGCTATCCTGCTGATCCTCTGCCTCTAATACTTAGCCATAGACCCTGAGTATGCAGCAGATCAGGTGTTTCTGACATTGTCAGATCTAACAAGTTTAGCTGCATGCTTGTTTCTTGTGTTATTGAGACACTACTGCAGCCAAATCGATCAGCAGGGCTTCCAAGCAACTGGTATTGTTTACAAAAAAATAAATATGGCAGCCTCCATATCCCTCCTACTACAGTTGTCCTTTAAGAGATGAGCAACAAACAATGGAATACTATTTTTCTGTATTAATGCAAACTTAAGAAGTTCAAGACAAGACAAAACATTTATATAGCGCTTTTCTCTTGGCAGACTCAAAGCGCCAGAGCAGCAGCCACTAGGGTGCGCTCTATAGGCAGTAGCAGAGTTAGGGAGACTTGCCAAAGGTCTCCTACTGAATAGGTGCTGGCTTACTGAACAGGCAGAGCCGAGATTAAAACCCTGGTCTCCTGTGTCAGAGGCAGAGCCCTTAACCATTACACCTTCAAGCAGCTTGGAATTGGGTCAATAAAATGCAGTTGGCCTAATTGTAAGTTGTATGTAATTACGGCAAATTTGCATCAGCCTGATCAATTAACGTCAACCTAAAGGTGGCCAGACAGATCAAATCTGATTAGAGAGGGATCTGTTGGATACCCCATATCCCGCAAGACAGTTCTGCCTTGCTACTCCATATATACTCCGACACCCCAAATGTTATCCTCCCGTCCATCCCCCCCCCCTCCCCTATTGCCCCTGCTATGTAATCTCACCTGCTCCAGCTGCCACAGCTGCTCCTGGTCTCATTACTGGGTCGCAAGCAAGCATGACAGCATCTCATCCCAAAATGTCATAAGATCCTTAAAGAAAAAAGATGCACCTGCACAGTAGAGTGGTCCAACAGCGATCGGCTATTCCGCCTATCTCCGAGTGGAGAGCCAATGCGCCTGCGCTGGAGCCGGGAAGGTAAATATTTACATCCCCGCTGTTCGGAGGGGCACAGCGAGACCGCTGTGGGACACAGGAGGACGGGGGACTCTTCAAAAGGATCTGGAGGCTTCCCCCACCCGAAGCGAGAAACCCCCAGGGGAACTTTTTTTAGTTGCAGGTTTTTTTTTATCACCCCGAAGTCCCTGGGGCAAATTGCGGGGCTCCTTCCTGTTGGAGGCAGAGCTGTGAGCAGTCAGTAGCTCTGCCTCTCCTCGCATTAATCCCTGCTGATCGCCGCCTCTCCCCCGCCCCTCTCAGTCCTTTGAGTGGGGCAGGGGAGAGGCAGAGATCCGCGGAGATTGACGAGAATTGAGGCAGAACTACAACGCTAAGCTCAGCCTCTCCAGGCAGCAAAATCCACAACTTTGAAGGTCATGGATTTTTGCCCCAGTATTTAGTGGCGATTAAGGTATCGTTTTGTCGCGGGATAGCGGCGTTTTAGTTATGCCATTAATGCTGAAGAGGACTACCTTAAAAAAGGTAATGTGTAGGCTTTAGACTTTTTAAGCAAACCTCAAATTGTTGCCATGGTTTTCAGCAAGGTTTCTTAAAAGCTATGGCAGTCAGTAAATGTCTTGTGCAGTGATAAATTAAATGTATTTAAGTTGAGTTACTCTAAATTCCTACTGAGAGCAAAAACTAGAAAGAAAAGCTAGTGCTGACTATTTCAGCGCTTACCTCCATCTGACGCACTCCTTCCTTGGTGCCTGTGATGTCAGTTTATCCAACAGTGCTAAGGTTTCACAGATTAACACTATGTGGCCTACACATGTGCAGCCCAGAGCGAAAGCCGCTAGAACCATTATACATGTAAGAGCCAAAGTGCAAGCTTTAATAGAGTGTTAAAGGACCACTGAAGTGAGAGGTATATGGAGGCTACCATATTTATTTCCTTTTTGTCAGAAAATCCTGCTGATCTCTTTAGCTGAAATAGTATCTGAATAACACACTTGAAAAAAAAGAAAAACATAAGGCTAATCCAGTCAGACTTTAATCAAACATCTGATCTGCATGCTTGCTCAGAGTCTGGCGAAAAGTATTTGAGGGAGAGTATAGGCAGGACAGCCAGGCAATATGAATGGTTGAAAAGTAAATCTATCAGCCTTCGTATCCCTCTCACTTCACGTGTGCTTTAATTTTTAGCCATCTCAAACACACATTTAAACTTTCCCCCCACAGGATAAAATTAACCCCTTTAATCATTTCTTTCAAGTTTTTGCATTAATTTTTTATCCTTGAGACAAGAGAATAAACCACACAACAAAATAAATAACTTTATTTCACAATCGAATACAATCAACATACACTGTATCAAAAGAAATTGAAAGATTGTAAAAAAAAAAATTATATATATAGAGAGAGAAAATAGCTATACATAATTTGTGATTTTTCTTCTCAGCAATGGAACTTGCATTGGCCCAAGAACACTTTGAAAAAAACAGTAAAGGCTTGGTGAGAGTGATATGGAGGCGGCCATATTTATTTCCTTGTAAACAATACCAGTTGCCCGGCAACCCTATTGAGCTTGCATAACTAGTTTGAGTCTAAACCCTGGAACAAGCATATGGCTAATACAGTAAAACCGAAGTCAGAGTACCTGATCTGCTGCATGCTTATTCAGGGACTATGGATCTAAGTATTCGAGACCCAGGATCAGGAAGACTGCCAGGTAATTGGTATTGTTTATAAGGAAATACATATGGCAGCATTCAATATCCTTTTCACCTCGGGTTCCAGTTAAAGCACATCTTAATTGAGGGATATGGAGGCTGCCATATTTATTTCCTTTCAAAGGAAATCAGTTGCCTGGCTATCCTGCTGATCCTCTGCCTCTAATACTTTTAGCCATAGACCCTGAGTATGCAGCAGATCAGGTGTTTCTGACATTGTCAGATCTAACAAGTTTAGCTGCATGCTTGTTTCTTGTGTTATTGAGACACTACTGCAGCCAAATCGATCAGCAGGGCTTCCAAGCAACTGGTATGGTTTACAAGAAAATAAATATGGCAGCCTCCATATCCCTCCCACTACCGTTGTCCTTTAGGAGATGAGCAACAAACAATGGAATACTATTTTTCTGTATTAATGCAAACTTGAGAAGTTCAAGACAAGACAAATAACATTTATATAGCGCTTTTCTCTTGGCGGACTCAAAGCGCCAGAGCAGCAGCCACTAGGGTGCGCTCTATAGGCAGTAGCAGAGTTAGGGAGACTTGCCTAAGGTCTCCTACTGAATAGGTGCTGGCTTACTGAACAGGCAGAGCCGAGATTCAAACCCTGGTCTCCTGTGTCAGAGGCAGAGCCCTTAACCATTACACCATCAAGCAGCTTGGAATTGGGTCAATAAAATGCAGTTGGCCTAATTGTAAGTTGTATGTAATTATAGCAAATTTGCATCAGCCTGATCAATTAACGTCAACCTAAAGGTGCCCAGACAGATCAAATCTGATTTGAGAGGGATCTGTTGGCTACCCCATATACCGCAAGACAGTTCTGCCTTGCTACTCCACATATACTCCAACACCCCAAATGTTATCCTCCCGTCCATCCCTCCCTCCCCCATTGCCCCTGCTATGTAATCTCACCTGCTCCAGCTGCCACAGCTGCTCCTGGTCTCATTACTGGGTCACAAGCAAGCATGACAGCATCTCATCCCAAAATCTCATATGATCCTTAAAGAAAAAAGATGGACATCTGTAAACATATGTAAAATTCTGAAAAATACTAAATTCTTTACTAAGCAAGCAAATGAGGATAACTTCAAAGAAGCACATGTGTTACAAATAAGGCTGTGGTTCCCACTAGAGCGGAGAATGGACTTTTTTTGTCCATCTTCTGCTCATTGCTAAACGGACAGTGAACAGCTCCTATTTTTAAATAGAAGCTGCTGGCACTTGTCATGGATCCATGACAGTAAGCTGACTGCACTTCTGTGCCGTCCGCGATAATCCCGGGCAGGCAGATGTGTTCTCTCATATAGCCTATGGGGAGCACATCCACCCCAGGCTCCAGCCGTACCACCCCGTACCATCTGAGCGGATACTACACTGCTCCCGCTAGCCACGTGTGTTCCGGCAAAAAGTGGGAACAGTCTTCGAGGTAAAGACTTGCAGATATTGCCAACAATTAGAAGAATAGATATCACTTAAACACAGATATTACCAATTATAAGAAGAAAATACCAAAAGGGAAAAATATCAGTGACATACAATTGACAGCGGTAGGCAGATAATGGCATTCATGTGTGGTGGATGCGGTGTAACAGCGTACAACATCCCAAAGCACTGCATGCAGTGCGTTACTGCAAAACGTGTTTAAAGAGAAGAAAATGTTTAATGGATTGTATGCTTCACTGTGTGCAACACAACCTGCTGCTAATGTGCTACATTGCTTTCCCGCTGTCACAGGGAATAACAGGCAGACATTACCAGCAATGACCGGCATATGTCACATTTACAGTATAAAAGACCTGCAGGCATTGCCAAGTGTAGGCAAAAAGCAATGACCTGCATATATTACCAGTAATGACCAGCAGAGAGGAATTATCTGCAGATATTACCCTCAGCATTCCCAGCGATGACCCGCAGGCATTACCACATTGTCAAAATGACCTCTAGGCATTAGCAAATGGCCTGCAGACATTGCCAGGTGACCTGCAGGCATAGCCAATGGAAGGCAGACCGTGATGACCCGCAGATATTACCAAGAACAAACCACAATGATCTGCAGACATTGCCAAATGACCTGCAGGCATTACCAATAGCAGGAAGAAAGCAGTGACTGCAGAAATTACAAATGGCAGGCATTGCCAGGTGACCTGCAGGTATGGCCAAATGACCTGCAAGTGTAACGAATGGTAGGCAGAAAGCAATGACCGGCAGACATTACCAGCAAAGACCGGCAAGACATTACCACATTGCAAAATGACCTGCAGACAGCAATAACCTGCAGCCATTGCCAGACGACCTGCAGCCATTGCCAGACGACCTGCAGCCATTGCCAGATGACCTGCAGACATTGCCAGATGACCTGCAGACATTGCCAAATAACTTTCAGGCAGAAAGGGTTAGCCGGCACTCATTGCAATAACCTGTAAACCTTATCAGCAATAGCCTGCAGACAGCTATGGCAGGCAGACATTACCACATTGTCAAATGACATGCACACAATGCCAGGTGACCTGCAGGCATAGCTAATGGTAGGCAGACAGCAATGACCTGCACACATTGGCCAAAGGACCTGCAGAAAACAATGACCTGCAACCATAGTCAATGGTAGGCAGAAAGCAATGACCGGCCATCATTAACAGCTACCCGCAGACAGAAAGCGATAGCCTGCACACATTGAAATGACCTATAGACAAAAATACCCTGCAGGCAGACAGCGATGGCAGGCAGACATTACCGCATTGTCAAATGACATGCATACAATGCCAGGTGACCTGCAGGCATAGCCAATGGTAGGCGCAGACAGCAATGACCTGCACACATTGGCCAAATGACCTGTGAGAATATTAATTTGTAGGTAGACAGAAATGATCTGTATAAATTACCAGACATTATCAGCAATGGCCTGCAGACATTACCATCCATGACCTGCAGGCAGACAGCAATAACCTGCACACATTACCACATTGTCAAATGACATGCACACAATGTCAGGTGACCTGCAGGCATACCCAATGCCCGGCAGACATAGACAAATGCCCGGCAGACATGGGCAAATGGTATGCAGACATTACCAGCAACAACCAGCAGACAGCAATAGCCTGCAAGTGTTGACAAATGAACTGCAGGCATTGCCAGGTGACCTGCAGGCATTGCCAGGTGACCTGCAGGCATTGCCAGGTGACCTGCAGGCATTGCCAGGTGACCTGCAGGCACAGCCAAATGATCTGCAGGCACAGCCAAATGATCTGCAAGCATAGTCAATGCTAAGCAGATAGCAATGACCTGCAGACATTACAAGCAACGACCTGCAGGTATTACCAATACATGGCAGAAATGACCTGAAGACATTACCAGCGATGACTGGCAGACAGCAATAAACCGCAGACATTACCACATTGGCCAAATGACCTGCAGGTATGACCAGCAAAAAGCACTGACTGACAGGCATGGGCCAATGGCCTGCAGACGCCACCCGCAATGCAGTGGCCTGCAGACGCCACCCGCAATGCAGTGGCCTGCAGACGCCACCCGCAATGCAGTGGCCTGCAGACGCCACCCGCAATGCAGTGGCCTGCAGACGCCACCCGCAATGCAGTGGCCTGCAGACGCCACCCGCAATGCAGTGGCCTGCAGACGCCACCCGCAATGCAGTGGCCTGCAGACGCCACCCGCAATGCAGTGGCCTGCAGACGCCACCCGCAATGCAGTGGCCTGCAGACGCCACCCGCAATGCAGTGGCCAGCAGACGCCACCCGCAATGCAGTGGCCCGCAGACGCCACCCGCAATGCAGTGGCCCGCAGACGCCACCCGCAATGCAGTGGCCCGCAGACGCCACCCGCAATGCAGTGGCCCGCAGACGCCACCCGCAATGCAGTGGCCCGCAGACGCCACCCGCAATGCAGTGGCCCGCAGACGCCACCCGCAATGCAGTGACCTGCAGGCATAGCCAGGTGACCTGCAGGCATAGCCAACGGTGGGCAGACAGCAATGACCTGCAGACATTACCAGTAAAAACCCAAATGTCCAAGTGTGGTCTCCAGGCCGCACTCCCCCACAGCATAAACCGAGATGCAAGGTCAGTCCGCCAGAGCAGCAGGTCGGACACCCAGTATAAAGTCCACAAGGACCAGCACACTCAGGGATTTCTTCCAAAACTCAGAAATCTTTATTACAAAATCTTCATTCATAGCAGTCGGATAGACAAAGGTCACCATCATATAGAAAGTCCAAACATCACGCCGTGATGTTTGGACTTTCTATGATGGTGACCTTTGTCTACCCGACTACTATAAATACTGCGTCTGCTTGGGGACTAGGCTTTTGATGGACATTGACCTTCTTTGGCGGTTATCGTATTGCTGGATAGTCCCTGTGACGGCTCACGTATTTTAATATTTTTGATAATGAAGATTTCTATGAGTTTTGGAAGAAATCCCTGAGTGTGCTGGTCCTTTTGGACTTTATTACCAGCAAAGACCAACAAACAGCAATCACCTGCAGATATTACCAGCGATGACATGCAGAAAGCAATAATCTGCAGACATTAGCCAAATGACCTTTAGACATTGTCAATGGTAGGCAGAGAGCGATGACCTGCAGACATAGCCAGGTGACCTGCAGACATAGCCAGGTGACCTGCAGACATAGCCAGGTGACCTGCAGACATAGCCAGGTGACCTGCAAGCATAGTCAATGGTAGGCAGACAGCAATGACCTGCAGACATTACCAGCAACAACTGGCAGACAGCACTAGCCTGCAGGCATTACCAAATGACCTGCAGGCATTACCAAATGACCTGCAGGCATTACCAAATGACCTGCAGGCATTACCAAATGACCTGCAGACATTACCAAGTGACCTGCAGACATTACCAAGTGACCTGCAGACATTGCCAGGTGACCTGCAGGCACGGCCAAATGACCTGCAGGCACGGCCAAATGACCTGCAGGCACGGCCAAATGACCTGCAGGCACAGCCAAACGACCTGCAAGCATAGTCAATTTACCATTGCAGATAGCAATGACCTGCAGAAATTACCAGCAATGACCAGCAACGACCAGCAAACAGCAATGACCTGCAGACACTGCCAAATCACCTGCAGGCACGGCCAAATGACCCGCAGGCATGGCCAAATGACCCGCAGGCATGGCCAAATGACCCGCAGGCATAATCAATGGTAGGCAGAAAGCAATTACCTGCAGACATTACCAGCAACGACCTGCAGACATTAACAAATGACCTGCAGACAATCGGCAGACAGCAATAGCCTGCAGGTGTTGCCAAATGACCTGCAAGCATGAAATGATCTGCAGGCATTACCAAATGACCTGCAGACATTGCCAGGTGACCTGCAGGCACGGCCAAATGACCTGCAAGCATAGTTAATGGTAAGCAGATAGCAATGACCTGCAGAAATTACCAGCAACGAACAGCAAACAGCAATGACCTGCAGACACTGCCAAATCACCCGCAGGCATGGCCAAATGACCCGCAGGCATGGCCAAATGACCTGCAGGCATAATCAAATGACCCGCAGGCATAATCAATGGTAGGCAGAAAGCAATTACCTGCAGACATTACCAGCAACAACCTGCAGACATGGACAAATGACCTGCAGACAACATCAGCAATGCAATCACCAGCAGGCAGACAGCGATGGCTTGCACACACTACCAGCGATGACCAGCAGACATTACCACTATGCCAAATGACCTCCAGGCATAGCCAGGTGACCTGCAGACAGCAATGACCTGAAGGCATAGCAGTGTTCTCCCCAGGCTCTTTTAGCAGGGTGCTCCACCCGGCTAGTTTTGGTGAGCACCCGGCTGTCATCGACTCACCTCCTCCTCTGCTGTAAGCAGAGTTGTGCAGAGAAGGGCCAGCCCTGCATTCTCTCATCTTGCCCCACCCAGCTACTTTTTCATGCCACCCAGCTGTAAAAAAAATTCTGGTGAGAACACTGCATAGTCAATAGCAGGCAAGCAGCAAGGACCTGCAGACATCATCAATGGCAGGCAGACAGCGATGGTCTGCAGACATTACCGCATTGCCAGGTGACCTATAGGCATAACCAATGGTAGGCGACAGCAATGACCTGCAGACATTACCAGCAACGACTGGCAAATGACCTGCAGGTATTACCAATAGAAGGTAGCAATGACATGGAGACAGTACCAGCGATGACTGGCAAACAGCAATAACCCGCAGACAATACCAACGATGCGATGACCTGCAGGTATGACCAGCAAAAAGCACTGACCGGCAGGCATGGGCCAATGACCTGCAGACGCCACCCGCAATGCAAGGACCTGCAGACGCCACCCGCAATGCAAGGACCTGCAGACGCCACACGCAATGCAAGGACCTGCAGACGCCACCCGCAATGCAAGGACCTGCAGACGCCACCCGCAATGCCAGGACCTGCAGACGCCACCCGCAATGCCAGGACCTGCAGACGCCACCCGCAATGCAAGGAGCTGCAGACGCCACCCGCAATGCAAGGACCTGCAGACGCCACCCGCAATGCAAGGACCTGCAGACGCCACCCGCAATGCAAGGACCTGCAGACGCCACCCGCAATGCAAGGACCTGCAGACGCCACCCGCAATGCAAGGACCTGCAGGCATCAATGGCAGGCAGAGAGCGATGGCCTGCACACATTACCAGTGATGACAGGCAGACTTTGCCCCATTGCCAAATAGCCTGCAGACATTACCAGATATGACATGCAGGCAGCAATAACCTGCAGACATTGTCAATGGTAGGCAGACAGCGATGACCTGCAGATATTACCAGTAATGACCTGTAGACATTGCCCGGCGACCCGCAGGCGTAGCCAGTGGTAGGCAGACAGCAATGACCTGCAGGCATTGGCCAAATGACATGCAGACAGAAATGACCTGCAAGAATAGTCAATGGTAGGTAGACCGCAATGATCTGCATAAATTACCAGCAGACATTATCAGCAACGGCCTGCAGACATTACAATCAATTACCTGCAGGCAGAAAGCAACATCCTGCACACATTGCAATGACCTGCAGGCAGAAAGCAACATCCTGCACACATTGCAATGACCTGCAGGCAGAAAGCAATAGCCTGCACACATTGCAATAACCTGCACACATTACCGCATTGTCAAATGACATGCACACAATGCCAGGTGACCTGTAGGCATAGCCAATGGTAGGCAGACATGTGCAAATGACCTGCAGACATTACCAGCAACAACCAGCAGACAGCAATAGCCTGCAGGTGTTGCCAAATGACCTGCAAGCATTATTAAATTATCTGCAGGCAATGCCAGGTGACCTGCAGGCACAGCCAAATTGCCTTCTGCTTACCATTGACTATGCTTGCAGGTCATTTGGCTGTGCCTGCAGGTCACCTGGCATTGCCTGCAGATAATTTGATAATGCTTGCAGGTCATTTGGCAACACCTGCAGGCTATTGCTGTCTGCTGGTTGTTGCTGGTAATGTCTGCAGGTCATTTGCCCATGTCTGCCTACCATTGGCTATGCCTACAGGTCACCTGGCATTGTGTGCATGTCATTTGACAATGCGGTAATGTGTGCAGGTTATTGCAATGTGTGCAGACTATTGCTTTCTGCCTGCAGGTCATTGCAATGTGTGCAGGGTGTTGCTTTCTGCCTGCAGTTAATTGATTGTAATGTCTGCAGGCCGTTGCTGATGATGTCTGCTGGTAATTTATGCAGATCATTGCGGTCTACCTACCATTGACTTTTCTTGCAGGTCATTTCTGTCTGCATGTCATTTGGCCAATGCCTGCAGGTCATTGCTGTCTGCCTACCACTGTCTACGCCTGCGGGTCACCGGGCAATGTCTACAGGTCATTACTGGTAATATCTGCAGGTCATCTCTGTCTGCCTACCATTGACAATGTCTGCAGGTCATTGCCATCTGCTTACCATTGACTATGCTTGCAGGTCATGACCTGCAGACATTACCAGCAACGACCAGCAAACAGCGATGACCTGCAGACATTGCCAAATGACCTGCAGGTATTACCAATAGAAGGCAGCAATGACATGGAGACATTACCAGCGATGACTGGCAGACAGCAATAACCCGCAGACATTACCAGCGATGCGATGACCTGCAGACATTGGCCAGATGACCTGCAGGTATGACCAGCAAAAAGCACTGACCGGCAGGCATGGGCCAATGACCTCCAGACAACCCCAGCAGTGCAATGACCTGCAGAGGCCACCCGCAGTGCAATGACCTGCAGAGGCCACCCGCAGTGCAATGACCTGCAGAGGCCACCCGCAGTGCAATGACCTGCAGAGGCCACCCGCAGTGCAATGACCTGCAGAGGCCACCCGCAGTGCAATGACCTGCAGACGCCACCCGCAGTGCAATGACCTGCAGACGCCACCCGCAGTGCAATGACCTGCAGACGCCACCCGCAGTGCAATGACCTGCAGACGCCACCCGCAGTGCAATGACCTGCAGACGCCACCCGCAGTGCAATGACCTGCAGACGCCACCCGCAGTGCAATGACCTGCAGACGCCACCCGCAGTGCAATGACCTGCAGACGCCACCCGCAGTGCAATGACCTGCAGACGCCACCCGCAGTGCAATGACCTGCAGACGCCACCCGCAGTGCAATGACCTGCAGACGCCACCCGCAGTGCAATGACCTGCAGACGCCACCCGCAGTGCAATGACCTGCAGACGCCACCCGCAGTGCAATGACCTGCAGACGCCACCCGCAGTGCAATGACCTGCAGACGCCACCCGCAGTGCAATGACCTGCAGACGCCACCCGCAGTGCAATGACCTGCAGACGCCACCCGCAGTGCAATGACCTGCAGACGCCACCCGCAGTGCAATGACCTGCAGACGCCACCCGCAGTGCAATGACCTGCAGACGCCACCCGCAGTGCAATGACCTGCAGACGCCACCCGCAGTGCAATGACCTGCAGACGCCACCCGCAGTGCAATGACCTGCAGACGCCACCCGCAGTGCAATGACCTGCAGACGCCACCCGCAGTGCAATGACCTGCAGACGCCACCCGCAGTGCAATGACCTGCAGACGCCACCCGCAGTGCAATGACCTGCAGACGCCACCCGCAGTGCAACGACCTGCAGAGGCCACCCGCAGTGCAATGACCTGCAGACGCCACCCGCAGTGCAATGACCTGCAGACGCCACCCGCAGTGCAATGACCTGCAGACGCCACCCGCAGTGCAATGACCTGCAGACGCCACCCGCAGTGCAATGACCTGCAGACGCCACCCGCAGTGCAATGACCTGCAGACGCCACCCGCAGTGCAATGACCTGCAGACGCCACCCGCAGTGCAATGACCTGCAGAAGCCACACTAGCCAAATGACCTTCAGACATTGTCAATGGTAGGCAGAGAGCAATGCCCTGCAGACATTGGACAAATGACCTGCAGACATAGCCAGGTGACCTGCAGATAGCAATGACCTCCAGGCATAGCCAATGGTAGGCAGACAGCAATGACCTGCAGACATTACCAGCAACAACCGGCAGACAGCAATAGCCTGCAGGTGTTGCCAAATGACCTGTAAGCATTATCAAATGACCTGCAGGCATGGCCAATGGTAGGCAGACAGCGATGACCTTTAGCCCTGGCCAATGGTAGGCAGACAGCAATGACCTGCAGGCATGGCCAATGGTAGGCAGACAGCAATGACCTGCAGACATTACCAGCAACAACCGGCAGACAGCAATAGCCTGCAGGTGTTGCCAAATGACCTGTAAGCATTATCAAATGACCTGCAGGCATGGCCAATGGTAGGCAGACAGCGATGACCTGCAGCCATGGCCAATGGTAGGCAGACAGCCATGACCTGCAGCCATGGCCAATGGTAGGCAGACAGCCATGACCTGCACACACTACCAGCAATGACCTACAGACACTGCCAAATAACCTGCAGGTATTACCAATAGCTGGCAGGCAGCAATGACCTGGAGACATTACCAGTGATGACTGGCAGACAGCAATGACCTGCAGACATTGCTGCTGACCAGCAGACATAGGCAAATGACCTACGGACAACACCAGCAATGCAACCACCAGCAGACATTATCAATGGCAGGCAGACAGCGATGGCCTGCACACACTACCAGCGATGACCGGCAGAAATTACCACATTGCCAAATGACCTCCAGG
The DNA here is from genome assembly GCF_040937935.1 of Hyperolius riggenbachi. NCBI lineage: Eukaryota > Metazoa > Chordata > Amphibia > Anura > Hyperoliidae > Hyperolius > Hyperolius riggenbachi. The sequence goes on along the minus strand of NC_090655.1, from coordinate 102,683,298 downwards.
CATGGCCAGGTGACCTGCAGGCATAGTCAATGGCAGGCAAGCAGCAATGACCTGCAGACAACACCAGAAATGACCTGCAGACATCATCAAGGGCAGGCAGACAGTGATGGGCTGCAGACATTACCACATTGCCAGGTGACCTGAAGGCGTAGCCAATGGTAGGCAGAAAGCAATGAACTGCAGACATTGCCAGACTGGCAGACCGCAATAGCCTGCAGGCATTGCCAAATGACCTGCAGGCAGACAGCAATGGCCTGTAGACATTACCAGTGATGACCGGCAGACCGCAATGACCTGCAGATATAACCAGCAATAGACTGCAGACATTACCATCAATGAGCTGCAGGCAGAAAGCAATAGCCTGCACACATTGCAATGACCTGCACAAATTACCGCATTGTCAAATGACATGTACACAATGCCAGGTGACCTGCAGGCATAGCCAATGGTAGGCAGACGGTAAATGACCTGCAGACATGGGCAAATGACCTGCAGACATGGGCAAATGACCTGCAGACATGGGCAAATGACCTGCAGACATGGGCAAATGACCTGCAGACATGGGCAAATGACCTGCAGACATGGGCAAATGACCTGCAGACATGGGCAAATGACCTGCAGACATGGGCAAATGACCTGCAGACATTACCAACAACCAGCAGACAGCAATAGCCTGCAGGTGTTGCCAAATGACCTGCAAGCATTATCAAATGATCTGCAGGCATGGCCAGGTGACCTGCAAGCATAGTCAATGGTAAGCAGATGGCAATGACCTGCAGACATTACCAGCATTAACCTGCAGACTTTACCAGCGGCAGGCAGACAGCAATGACCTGCAGGCACTCTGCCAAAGATGACCTGCAGGCAGTGGCGTAGCTAAGGAGCTGTGGGTCCCGATGCAAGTTTTACAATGGGGCCCCCCCAAGCACTCTATACATAACAATTAATATGGCGCACCAAAACCTACCAATGGCAACTACAGTGTCAGAGGTGCAAGAAGGGGATGGGGAACAGTTTGTTAATGATTACCACTATTCAAAGTATCTATAGAAGTGATTATTATGAGTACAGGAGCAATAGAGCGCTAATACTGCAGTTAAGGGAGGGCCCTCTCGGGGCCCCTCTGGCCCAAGGGCCCCGATGCGGTCGCTACCTCTGCACCCCCTATTGCTACGCCCCGACCTGCAGGCACTCTGCCAAAGATGACCTGCAGGCACTCTGCCAAAGATGACCTGCAGGCACTCTGCCAAAGATGACCTGCAGGCACTCTGCCAAAGATGACCTGCAGGCACTCTGCCAAAGATGACCTGCAGGCACTCTGCCAAAGATGACCTGCAGGCACTCTGCCAAAGATGACCTGCAGGCACTCTGCCAAAGATGACCTGCAGGCACTCTGCCAAAGATGACCTGCAGGCACTCTGCCAAAGATGACCTGCAGGCACTCTGCCAAAGATGACCTGCAGACATTACTACATTGCCAAATGATTGCAGGTATGGACAGGTGACCAGCAGGCATGACCAAATAGCCTGCTGCCAGCAATGGCCTGCCCTGCAGGTGCTGCCAGCAATGGCCTGCAGACTGACAAATGGCCTGCAGACATGGCCAGGTGACCAGAAGGCATGGCCAAATGGCCACCAGACAGAAATGACCTGCAGACATTACCAGCGACGACCAGCAGACATTACTGCTTTGCCAAATGACCTGCAGGCATTGCCAAATGACAGGCAGACAGCAATGACCTGCAGACATTACCAGCGATGACCAGCAGACATTACTGCTTTGCCAAATGACCTGCAGGCATTGCCAAATGACAGGCAGACAGCAATGACCTGCAGACACTGCCAAATCACCCGCAGACACTGCCAAAGATGACCTGCACACATTGCCAGTGATGACCAGCAGACATTACCACATTGCCAAATGACTGCAGGCATGACCAAATGCCCAACGGACATGGCCAGGGGACCTGCAGGCATACCCCAATGACCTGCACACAGCAATGACCTGCAGACAAAACCAAACAATGGCCAGCAGACAGAAATGACCTGCAGACATTACCAGCGATCACCAGCAGACATTACCGCATTGCCAAATGACCGGCAGGCATTGCCAAATGACCTGCAAGCAGAAAGCGATGGCCTGCACACATTATCAATGATGACCAGCAGACATTACCACATTGCCAAATGACTGCAGGCATGGCCAGCTTACCAGCAGGCATTGCCAGCTGACCTGCAGAAAGCAATGACCTGCAGTCATAGTCAATAATAATAGGCACACAGCAATGACCTGCAAACATTACAAGCAATAACCTGCAGACATTACCAGCATTAACCTGCTAAATAACCTGCAGACATTACCAATGGCAGGCAGACCGCAATGACCTGCAGACACTGCCAAAGATGACCTGCAGACATTATTACATTGCCAAATGACTGCAGGCATGGACAGGTGACCAGAAGGCATGGCCAAATGGCCATCAGACAGAAATGACCTGCAGACATTACCAGCGATCACCAGCAGCCATCACCGCATTGCCAAAGATGACCTGCACACATTGCCAGTGATGACCAGCAGACATTACCACATTGCCAAATGACTGCAGGCATGACCAAATGCCCAACGGACATGGCCAGGGGACCTGCAGGCATACCCCAATGACCTGCACACAGCAATGACCTGCAGACAAAACCAAACAATGGCCAGCAGACAGAAATGACCTGCAGACATTACCAGCGATCACCAGCAGACATTACCGCATTGCCAAATGACCGGCAGGCATTGCCAAATGACCTGCAAGCAGAAAGCGATGGCCTGCACACATTATCAATGATGACCAGCAGACATTACCACATTGCCAAATGACTGCAGGCATGGCCAGCTTACCAGCAGGCATTGCCAGCTGACCTGCAGAAAGCAATGACCTGCAGTCATAGTCAATAATAATAGGCACACAGCAATGACCTGCAAACATTACAAGCAATAACCTGCAGACATTACCAGCATTAACCTGCTAAATAACCTGCAGACATTACCAATGGCAGGCAGACAGCAATGACCTGCAGACACTGCCAAAGATGACCTGCAGACATTATTACATTGCCAAATGACTGCAGGCATGGACAGGTGACCAGAAGGCATGGCCAAATGGCCATCAGACAGAAATGACCTGCAGACATTACCAGCGATCACCAGCAGCCATCACCGCATTGCCAAAGATGACCTGCACACATTGCCAGTGATGACCGGCACACATTAGCACATTGCCAAATGACTGCAGGCATAACCAAATGACCAGCAGACACGGCCAGGGGACCTGCAGGCATGCCCCAATGACCTGCACACAGCAATGACCTGCAGACAATACCAAACAATGACCTGCCCTGCAGGTATTGCCAGCTGAGTTGCACACAGCAATGACCTGCAGGCATTACCAGCAATGATCTGCAGATATTACTAAATAACTTGTAGACATTACCAAATGACCTGCAGGCATTAGCAATGGCTGGCAGACAGAGATTGCCTAGCACACATTTCCAGCAATGGATTGCAGATATCACAAAATGACCTGCAGGCATAGTCAATGGTAGGCAGACAGCGATAACCTGCACACATTACCAGCAACGACCGGCAAACAGCAATGACCTGCAGGCATTAGACATTTCCAGTTGACCTGCAGACACGGACAAACGGCCTGCAGAAACTGCCAATTGACCTGCAGGCATTGCCAATAGTAGGCAAACAGCAATGGCCAGCATACATTAGCAGCGATGACCAGCAGACAAACATTACCACATTGCCAAATGACTCCAGGCATGGACAAATGACCTTCAAACATAGCCAGATGACCTGCAGATAGCAATGATCTGCAGGCATATTCAATGCTAGGCACACAGCAATGACCTACAGACATTACCAGCAGCGACCACCAAACAGCAATGACATGCAGGCATTGCAGACACAGCCAAATGGCCTGCAGAATCTGCCAAATAACCTGCAGGCATTGCCAATGGTAGGCAGAAAGCAATGACCTGCAGACATTACCAGCAACGTCTGGCAGACGGAATTGACCTGCAGGCATTAGCAAATAACCTGCAGGCAGAAAGCGATGGCCTGCACACATTACCAGTGATGACCGGCAGATAATACCACATTGCCAAATGACTGCAGGCATGGCCAGGTGACCAGTAGGCATGGCCAAATGGCTTTCAAACAACAATGACCTGCAGGCATAGCCATTGGCAGACACTGCCAGCAATGGCCAGCAAACACTGGCAGCAATGGCAGTTACCAAATGACCTGCAGACAGTTACCAAATGACCTGCAAGCAGAAAGCGATGGCCTGCACACATTATCAGTGATGACCAGCAGACATTACCACATTGCCAAATGACTGCAGGCATTGCCAGCTGACCTGCAGACAGTAATGACTTGCAGTCAGTCAACAAAAGGCACACAGCAATGACCTGCAAACATTACAAGCAATAACCAGCAGGCATTACCAGCATTGACCTGCTAAATAACCTGCAGACATTACCAGCATTAACCTGCGGACTTTACCAAAGGCAGGCAGACAGGCAGAAATTACCTACAGGCACTCTTCCAAAGATGACCTGCAGACATTACTACATTGGCAACTGACTGCAGGCATGGACAGGTGACCAGCAGGCATGACCAAATAGCCTGCTGTCAGCAATGGCCTGCCCTGCATGTACTGCCAGCAATGGCCAGCAGACATGGCCAGGTGACCAGAAGGCATGGCCAAATGGCCACCAGACAGAAATGACCTGCAGACATTACCAGCGATGACCAGCAGACATTACTGCATTGCCAAATGACCTGCAGACACTGCCAAATCACCCGCAGACACTGCCAAAGATGACCTGCACACATTGCCAGTGATGACCGGCAGACATTACCACATTGCCAAATGACTGCAGGCATGACCAAATGCCCAACAGACATGGCCAGGGGACCTGCAGGCATGGCCAAATGACCAGCAGACAGCAATGACCTGCAGACAATACCAAACAATGACCTGCCCTGCAGGTATTGCCAGGTGAGCTACACATAGCAATGACCTGCAGACATTACCAGCAATGATCTGCAGATATTGCTAAATAACTTGCAGGCATAACCAAATGACCAGCAGGCATGGCCAAATAACCTGCACACAGCAATGACCTGCAGACAATACCAAACAATGACCTGCCCTGCAGGTATTGCCAGCTGAGCTGCACACAGCAATGACCAGCAGGCATAGTCAGTCAATGCTAGGCACACAGCAATGACCAGCAGACAGCAATGACCTGCAGACATTACCAGCAATGATCTGCAGTTATTGCTCGATAACCTGCAGACATTACCAAATGACCTGCAGGCATTAGTAATGGCAGGCAGACAGAGATTGCCTTGCACACATTTCCAGCGATGGCTTGCAGACATCGCAAAATGACCTGCAGGCATAGTCAATGGTAGGCAGATAGCGATAACCTGCAGACATTACCAGCAACGACCGGCAAACAGCAATGACCTGAAGGCATTACAGACATTGCCAGCTGACCTGCAGACACAGACAAATGGCCTGCAGAAACTGTCAATTGACCTGCAGGCATTGCCAATAGTAGGCAAACAACAATGGCCAGCATACATTAGCAGCGATGACCAGCAGACAGACATTACCACATTGCCAAATGACTCCAGGCATGGACAAATGACCTTCAACATAGCCAGGTGACCTGCAGGCATGGCCAAATGACCTGCAGATAGCAATGAGCTGCAGGCATATTCAAATGCTAGGCACACAGCAATGACCTGCAGACATTACCAGCAGCGACCACCAAACAGCAATGACATGCAGGCATTGCAGACATGGCCAAATGACCTGCAGAACCTGCCAAATAACCTGCAGGCATTGCCAATGCTAGGCACACAGCAATGACCTGCAGACATTACCAGCAACGTCTGGCAGACAGAATTGACCTGCAGGCATTAGCAAATAACCTGCAGGCAGAAAGCGATGGCCTGTACATATTACCAGTGATGACTGGCAGACAATACCACATGGCCAGGTGACCAGTAGGCATGGCCAAATGGTTTGCAGACATCAATGACCTGCAGGCGTAGCCAATCGCAGACGCTGCCAGCCATGGCCCCCAGACGCTGCCAGCCATGGCCCCCAGACTCTGCCAGCCATGGCCCCCAGACTCTGCCAGCCATGGCCCCCAGACTCTGCCAGCCATGGCCCCCAGACTCTGCCAGCCATGGCCCCCAGACTCTGCCAGCCATGGCCCCCAGACTCTGCCAGCCATGGCCCCCAGACTCTGCCAGCCATGGCCCCCAGACTCTGCCAGCCATGGCCCCCAGACTCTGCCAGCCATGGCCCCCAGACTCTGCCAGCCATGGCCCCCAGACTCTGCCAGCCATGGCCCCCAGACACTGCCAGCCATGGCCCGCAGACACTGCCAGCCATGGCCCGCAGACACTGCCAGCCATGGCCCGCAGACACTGCCAGCCATGGCCCGCAGACACTGCCAGCCATGGCCCGCAGACACTGCCAGCCATGGCCCGCAGACACTGCCAGCCATGGCCCGCAGACACTGCCAGCCATGGCCCGCAGACACTGCCAGCCATGGCCCGCAGACACTGCCAGCCATGGCCCGCAGACACTGCCAGCCATGGCCCGCAGACACTGCCAGCCATGGCCCGCAGACACTGCCAGCAATGGCCCGCAGACACTGCCAGCAATGGCCCGCAGACACTGCCAGCAATCGCCCGCAGACACTGCCAGCAATGGCCCGCAGACACTGCCAGCAATGGCCCGCAGACACTGCCAGCAATGGCCCGCAGACACTGCCAGCAATGGCCCGCAGACACTGCCAGCAATGGCCCGCAGACACTGCCAGCAATGGCAGACAGTTACCAAATGACCTGCAGGCATTACCAAATGACCTGCAAGCAGAAAGCGATGGCCTGCACACATTATCAGTGATGACCAGCAGACATTACCAAATGACTGCAGGCATTGCCATCTTACCAGTAGGCATTGCCAGCTGACCTGCAGACAGCAATGACCTGCAATCATAGTCAATAATAATAGGCACACAGCAATGACCTGCAAATATTACAAGCAATAACCTGGCAGACATTACCAATGGCAGACAGATAGCAATGACCTGCAGACACTGCCAAAGATGACCTACAGACATTATTACATTGCCAAATGACTGCAGGCATGGACAGGTGACCAGCAGGCATGACCAAATAGCCTGCTGCCAGCAATGGCCTGCCCTGCAGGCGCTGCCAGCAATGGCCTGCAGATATGGCCAGGTGACCAGAAGGTATGGCCAAATGGCCACCAGACAGAAATGACCTGCAGACATTACCAGCGATCACCAGCAGACATTACCGCATTGCCAAATGACCGGCAGGCATTGCCAAATCCCCGGCAGGCATTGCCAAATGACCGGCAGGCATTGCCAAATCCCCGGCAGGCATTGCCAAATCCCCGGCAGGCATTGCAAAAGATGACCTGCACACATTGCCAGTGATGACCATCACACATTAGCACATTGGCAAATGACTGCAGGCATGGCCAAATGACCAGCAGGCATGGCCAGGGGACTTGCAGGCATGGCCAAATGACCTGCACACAGCAATGACCTGCAGACAATACCAAACAATGACCTGCCCTGCAGGTATTGCCAGCTGAGCTGCACACAGCAATGACCTGCAGGCATTACCAGCAATGATCTGCAGATATTACTAAATAACTTGCAGACATTACCAAATTACCTGCAGGCATTAGCAATGGCTGGCAGACAGAGATTGCCTAGCACACATTTCCAGCGATGGCTTGCAGACATCACAAAATGACCTGCAGGCATAGTCAATGGTAGGCAGACAGCGATAACCTGCAGGCATTACAGACATTGCCAGCTGACCTGCAGACACGGACAAATGGCCTGCAGAAACTGCCAATTGACCTGCAGGCATTGCCAATAGTAGGCAAACAATGGCCAGCATACATTAGCAGCGATGACCAGCAGACAAACATTACCACATTTCCAACATAGCCAGGTGACCTGCAGGCATGGCCAAATGATCTGCAGATAGCAATGAGCTGCAGGCACATTCAATGCTAGGCACACAGCAATGACCTGCAGACATTACCAGCAGCGACCACCAAACAGCAATGACATGCAGGCATTGCAGACACGGCCAAACAGCCTGCAGAATCTGCCAAATAACCTGCAGGCATTGCCAATGGTAGGCAGAAAGCAATGACCTGCTGACATTACCAGCAACGTCTGGCAGACGGAATTGACCTGCAGGCATTAGCAAATAACCTGCAGGCAGAAAGCGATGGCCTGTACATATTACCAGTGATGACCGGCAGACAATACCACATTGCCAAATGACTGCAGGCATGGCCAGGTGACCAGCAGGCATTGCCAAATGGCTTTCAGACAGCAATGACCTGCAGGCGTAGCCATTGGCAGACACTGCCAGCAATGGCCCGCAGACACTGGCAGCAATGGCAGACAGTTACCAAATGACCTGCAGGCATTACCAAATGACCTGTAACCAGAAAGCGATGGCCTGCACACATTATCAGTGATGACCAGCAGACATTACCACATTGCCAAATGACTGCAGGCATGACCAGCTTACCAGCAGGCATCGCCGGCTGACCTGCAGACAGCAATGGCCTGCAGTCATAGTCAATAATAGGCACACAGTAATGACCTGCAAACATTACAAGCAATAACCAGCAGGCATTACCAGCATTGACCTGCTAAATAACCTGCAGACATTACCAGCATTAACCTGCAGACATTACCAATGGCAGGCAGACAGCAATGACCTGCAGACACGGCCAAAGATGACCTGCAGACATTTACTACATTGCCAAATGACTGCAGGAATGGACAGGTGACCAGCAGGCACGACCAAATAGCCTGCTGCCAGCAATGGCCTGCCCTGCAGGCGCCGTCAGCAATGGCCTGCCCTGCAGGCGCCGTCAGCAATGGCCTGCCCTGCAGGCGCCGTCAGCAATGGCCTGCCCTGCAGGCGCCGTCAGCAATGGCCTGCCCTGCAGGCGCCGTCAGCAATGGCCTGCCCTGCAGGCGCCGTCAGCAATGGCCTGCCCTGCAGGCGCCGTCAGCAATGGCATGCAGACTGAGACATAGCCAGGTGACCAGAAGGCATGGCCAAATGGCCATCAGACAGAAATGACCTGCAGACATAACCAGCGATGACCAGCAGACATTACCGCATTGCCAAATGACCTGCAGGCATTGCCAAATAACCTGCAGGCATTGCCAATGGCAGGCAGACAGCAATGACCTGCAGACACTGCCAAATCACTGGCAAACACTGCCAAAGATGACCTGCACACATTGCCAGTGATGACTGGCAGACATTACCACATTGCCAAATAACTGCAGGCATGGCCAAATTTGCCTTGCACACATTTCCAGCAATGGCTTGCAGACATCGCAAAATGACCTGCAGGCATAGTCAATGGTAGGCAGACAGCGATAACCTGCAGACATTACCAGCAACGACCGGCAAACAGCAATGACCTGCAGGCATTACAGACATTGCTAGCTGACCTGCAGACACGGACAAATGGTCTGTAGAAACTGCCAATTGACCTGCAGGAATTGCTAATAGTAGGTAAACAGCAATGGCCAGCATACATTAGCAGGGATGACCAGCAGACAGACATTACCACATTGCCAAATGACTCCAGGCATGGACAAATGACCTTCAGGCTCCGTTCACACTTAGGCCTCCTTTCCATAAACTGTTGAGCTGTGTGCTCAGCAAGCAGTTACCAGACAGAAGTAAGCAGTTATCATGCAGCAAGAAGCAGTTACCAGGCAGCAGTGAGCAGTTGAGGGAGTTTGAGAGGAATTTCACTGCCTATCAACAGTTCTTGGAAAGGAGGCCTTAAAAGCGCAAAAAGCCGGCGATTGCAAGTAGCGTTTTGCGGGAGTTATTTTTCCGTGATTAACGCAGAAGAATCACTGGACACTGCAGCGGTTTGGGAGCGATCGCGATTAGCGGTGCCATGTATGCTAATTGTGATCGCTACTCGCCGGCAAACCACTGCATGTAACACGTTTGCGGTTAACGCTAACCGCAAATGCGGCAGTGAGAACACTGCCATAGTGTTACATGTGCTAGCAGTTTTGCGCGATTCCCGCTCAAGTGAGAACGGATCCTTAAGCCCCATCTACACTATACGATTCTTTGTGCAGTTCAATTACGATTCTATTTACGATCTTATTAAATCAGACATATCCGATCGGGATTCGATTTAATTCAAATCGATTTGCCATTGCAAACCAATGGCAAATCAAATTGAATCGAATCCTGATCGGACATGTTGGATTTAATCAGATCGTAAATAGAATCGTAATCGAATCGCACAAAGAATCATATCGTGTAGATTGGGCTTCAAACATAGCCAGGCAACCTGCAGGCATGGCCAAATGACCTGAAGATAGCAATGAGCTGCAGGCACATTCAATGCTAGGACCACAGCAATGACCTGCAGACATTACCAGCAGCGACCACCAAACAGCAATGACATGCAGGCATTGCAGACACGGCCAAATGGCCTGCAGAATCTGCCAAATAACCTGCAGGCATTGTCAATGGTAGACAGAAAGCAATGACCTGCAGACATTACCAGCAACGTCTGGCAGACGGAATTGACCTGCAGGCATTAGCAATAACCTGCAGGCAGAAAGCGATGGCCTGCACACATTACCAGTGATGACCGGCAGACAATACTACATTTGCCTAATCACTGCAGGCATGGCCAAATGGCTTGCAGGCGTAGCCAATGGCCCGCAGACACTGTCAGCAATGGCCCACTGACACTGTCAGCAATGGAAGACAGTTACACCAAATGACCTGCAGGCATTACCAATTGACCTGCAGGCATTACCAAATGACCTGCAAGCAGAAAGCGATGGCCTGCACATTACCAAATGACTGCAGGCATGGCCAGCTTACCAGCAGACAGCAATGACCTGCAGTCATAGTCAATAACAGGCACACAGCAATGACCTGTAAACATTACAAGCAATAACCAGCAGGCATTACCAGCACTGACCTGCAGACATTACCAATGGCAGGCAGACAGAAATGGCAGGCAGACAGAAATTACCTGCAGACATTACCAATGGCAGGCAGACAGAAATGACCTGCAGACACCGCCAAAGATAACCTGCAGAAATTAGTACATTGCCAAATGACTGCAGAAATGGACAGGTGACCAGCAGGCATGACCAAATGGCCTGCTGCCAGCAATAGCCTGCCCTGCAGGTGGCTACCAGCAGTGGCCTGCAGACTGCCAAATGGCCTGCAGACATGGCCAGGTGACCAGAAGGCATGGCCAAATGACCTGCAGACATTACCGTATTGCCAAATGACCTGCAGGCAGACCGATGTCCTGCACACACTGCCACCGATGGCCTGCACACACTGCCTGCAGGACATTGCCGGCAGTGATCTGCAGGACATTACCAATGGTAGGCAGACAGTGATTGCTTGCACACATTACCAGCGATGACATGATTTTCTTTTTAAAAAACCCCACAGTACTCCTTTAAAGGGAACCTGAGGTGAGGAGGATATGGAAGCTGCCATATTATTTCCTTGTAAACCATGCCAGTTGCCTGGCAGCCCTGCTGATCATCTGGCATAAGTAGTGTCTGAGTCAAAACCCAGGAACAAGCATATGGCAAATTCAGTAAAGCCTGAGTCAGTACCTGATCTGCTGCATGCTTGACTAAAAGTATTAGAGACACAGTGTCAGCAGGGCTGCCAGGCAACTGGTATTGTTTAAAAGCAAATAAATATGGCAGCCTCCAAATACCTCTCACCTTGCCAGCAGTGATAGTGGCTGTGGGAGGACACATGGCCAGCAGTGAAAGTGGGCGTGTGAGATTAGGAGTTATTAACTTTGTAATCAAAGAGCTGCTGCTTATGCTGCTGTAACCTGATCCCTCACCCTCAGTGAGCTGGGAGGAGTTGCTTCTCTCACTCCATAACTCTTCACAGCTCAGCAGAAGCTGCAGGACTCATCCAGATCGTCACAATGAACGATTCGGTTCACAGTGGATGTCTGGAAGAAACAGGAACTGTTTCTTCCAGACATCCACTGTGAACCGAATCGTTCATTGTGACGATCCGGATGATTCGACTCACAAAAAAAATCCGGATCAAAGATCCGAACAACATTAGTAACTTCAGCTATTTGCCAGTCCCTCCTGCTACTTCCTACACTGCACTTTATGGCCTAGTGCACACCGAGCGGTTTTGGTAGAGTTTTTAGAACCGCTTGCGGATGTGGAAACGCTTGGGTAATGTATTTCGATGGGCTGGTCACACCAGTGCGGTAGGCGTTTTGCAGAAACGCATACTCCCGGGCTGCAGCATTTTTTGGATTTCGGAGGTGTTTCTGCCTGCAATGTTAAGTATAGGAAAAACGCAAAACGCTTGATAAAACGCCATATCAGAGCGGTTTTCCAGGCGTTTTTGTTACAGTAGCTGTTCAGTAACAGCTTTACTGTAACAATATCTGTTATCTGCTACACAAAACAAGCTATGCAAAACGCTTCATAATAAGAAAAACGCTTCAAAAACCGCTAGCCTTTTGCAGATCTGCTAGCAGTTTTTGGTGTGCACTAGGCCTATCAGAGGAGTCCAGGGAAGATTATTAGGCTGAAAGACATTCAGGAGCTGATCTGGGTAGGGAATAACAGTGCTGCAAGAAAGGGTGGACAGACTTTGAGCAGCACAAATACAGCGTGGCAGGGAAGACAACTTGTTTGACTGGGGATTATTAGTAGCAGCTCTGAAACTGCTCCTAATCCTATCGCACAGCTCAGCTCTTCTGCTCCCATAGGCACCATTCTCTTGTTCTGATCTCGTGTGTTTGCTCTTCTCCCCTTAGCATAATGGGGAGTGGAGAGAGAGCAGAGAGGAAGTATGGCGCCTGCGGGGACTTTGGAAGAGGGAACGTAGCAATGGGTCTGTAAGCAGAGCTGAGACAAGTGGACAGGAGGAGCAGGCACACAGTTGCGATTGATGCTGCTTAAGGTGGCCACACACCATACAATTGTTTAAATATCTGTTCAACTTAAGAATTGCAATCAATTTTTCTGACTGACTAACAATTCAAAAATATGACAAATGTACCACACACGTGTGTTCAATTTTTTCCCAATTATGATAAAAATGATTGGAAACTGAGAAAATTGCTAGGGTGTGTATATTAATAAATTGACAGGTACTTATCCGTTAGCCGGGCGCATCCTCTAGGTGGCGACAAAACTCCACCAGAGTTACATCTTTCCCTACTATCCATGTCGGCCTGGAGGAGGAATAGTAATTAGCGCCACCTGCCGGATGCGCCCGGCTAACGGATAAGTACCAATTGACAATCTAACACACACCATACAATCTTTAGACAGATTGAAGAAAAATACTCTGGCATTCCGGATCGATAAAAATCGAAGAAAACGGGAAATCCGTTCGGATTTTTCAGTCGAATGAAAAAAAGCTTTCAATTTGTTCGGGAGATCCTATCATTTTTATTGAATTGCCGTAAAATCGGATCATTTTAATGTATCGTGTGTGGCCACCTTTACACAACGGATGGAGTCGGATCTGTTGTAGTGTTGTCCGGATCATGAATGAATCGTTCATTTGATCCGGATCTTTTTTGTGAGTCGATTCAATCGGATCACACTGAACGAATCAGTTCAGTGGATGAAATGCAGCTGCTGCTGAGCTGTCAATACAGAGTGAATGGGAGTGAGAGAAGAAGGAACTCCTCCCAGCTCACTCAGGTAACAGCAGCAGCTCCTGAGTCCTGATTACAAAGCAAATAACTGCTAGTAATCACATACCCACTATCACTGCTGGCCATTTTAATATTAAAGTGGACCTAAACTCAGAACTTCCTCTCTGCTCTATAAGATCCACAACAACATAACCTTTTAAACAAAAAACATTAATTTGTTACAGCTGATACAAATCTTAAAATAAATCTGCAGTTTCTACTTCCTGATTCATGGAAGCAGACATATTGTTTACAGCCTGAGCATTTAAATGGGCTTATCTACCATGGCAGTCATGTGACAGGGGATAAACCCATTTGAATGCACAGGCTGTAAACAATATGTCTGCTTCCATGAATCAGGAAGTAGAAACTGCAGATTTATTTTAAGATTTGTATCAGCTGTAACAAAGATTTTTTTTTTTATTGTTTAAAGGCCCCTAGACTTTTTGCCGCCTGAGGCAAACGTCTGAAAAATCGCATAACAGAACTAAAAGTAAAATATGGCAGTAAATAGCCCTGCCTATGTGTTATGCTGGGTACACACGATGCAATTTCCGATCGACGGGTTGATCAATTATTTCCAACATGTCCGATCGGCTCTCAAACGATAAAGCAATCGGTTTTCTAATACTGAGTGTGCAAAATCGACCTCTATCAATCGAGAGCTGATCGGACATGTTGGAAATGATCGATCCTGTTGATCGGGCGGGAAATTGCATAGTAGTGTGTACCTAGGATTAAAAAAAGACGATTTTATTTTTAAATATCACATTTTACATTATGTTGGGAAAAAATGTGTGCCTCATCTAATGATACAATGATGAGATTTTCTGCCAGATCGATTATTTCCAGCATGTCCAATCTGATCTCCATTCACTTCTATGGAAAATGGATCAGAAAATCAGATTGGACATACTGGAAATAATCAACCTGGCAGGTAATCGGACAGAAAAACATTGTGTGGTACTGACTGTCCTGGGGCAGGACAGTCAGTTTTTATTTTTAAACAACCATCCTTCTTGAAAGAATTTACAGTGCAGGGAAAGTCCTGTCCTGCTAGTGTGGAGGGGGCGGAGAGATGAGGTGACAAAAACCCAACAGAATTGATGGGAAGTCCAGATCTTTTCAAGGAATCGGGTTATTCGATTCGGTTCATTGAAAATATCCGGATCTTGAATAAATCATTTGATTCATTTTACTGGGGACTGTCTAAGTCCCCAGTAAAATGAATCAAATGATTTATTTAAGATCCGGATCTTTTCAATGAACCGAATCAAATAACCAGATTCCTTGAAAAGATCCGGACTTCCTATCACTAAATTCCGTTGGGTTTTTGTCACCCCTTCTCCTCTCCCCGCTCCCTCCACACTGTACTAGAATCGCCCGTCCCTTGTGCTGCATAGTTAGTTTATTACAAGCAGCTTACTAGTGCCTCCCATCTGCAGTGACGGAGAGGATCGTCCCCCTGCGGGAGTAGCATAGCTCTACTGCAGGTTTATAATGAATGATGTATCCCTGCAGTGGAGATACGCACCCAACAAGAGGGAAACATTAACCACAATAATATACACATGACTTCTGGAAACCATCAATCGCAGCTCACCGAATCTTTACTGCACAGCACAGCGCGCCACCTGACTGCATTCAATCAAGCCGAGCCGGCACAATACGAAGCTATTTATGGGTACTGCGGGTCATGTTGGCGCTTTTTTTTTTGGCGCGCTTTTTTTTTTTTTTTTTTTTAATACAGTCATGTGACTGAACGGGCAAACTTTTACAATGTTTAAAATCACTTCTTAATCCGGATGACTTCATTTATCTATGTTCATAAGCAGAGTTTTAATAACAAAACCATAAAAAAAAAAAAAATTTACAATTCAAAGGGGGGGGGGGGGGGGGGAAGTCAGCTAGACCTCATGCCCCGCCCACGAAGTTTTAGCCAATCTCCAACCACGGTACTCTCTCTCAGTGACCTAGCAGCACGGGAAGGCTTTGGAAATGTAATGTACTGTGTGACCTCTGGCTGCATGGAAAATTACAGAACAGTAAAGCTGCTGGATTTGCTTTGCACAGAATGTAGTGCAATGCTAGGTACGCAAGATACAATTGTCTGGCAGATTTACCTGCCAGATTGATTGTTTCCAACATGTCCGATCTGATTATTGATCGATTCGCCAACCAATTTTCCATAGAATTTAAAAGAAAATTGGTTGGAAAATCGATAGGATCGGACATGTTGCAAATAATCGATCTGACTGGTAAATCTGATAGAAAACTGTATCGTACAGTATATACCTAGCATAAAGGAACTGTCCTGAATATAGCAGACCTGGGTAAAAGGCGGCAACCCAACCTCTGCAGGACATCACAAGATAACGTACATCGTGGCGCTTTTTTTTTTTAAATTATTAGCGTGCTTTGATTTCCTGAATCTCATTTTGTTTCTGATGGCTTTACGTGCCGTAAAGCCATCAGAAACAAAATGAGATTTTCCAACCAATTCCAAAAAAACCTAGTGTGAACAAGCCCTAAGGAACATTATTGCTGTGCTATGAAGAATAGACAGCTAGTAGAGCTTCCCTGAACAGCCTGAGGGTCCTTTACCACTTGGAAGCGCCATCGCAAGCGCATTGCATTTCCGATCACACAACCTGCAATTTCCACTCGCCACGATTGCGCCAATTTTCAAAATCGCTCTGAAAGCGCTTGTGCAATGATTCTCTATGAGAAAGTTCACATCTGAATGGTTTGTTTCTGATCCGCTCAGATAAGCGGTACATGGGCCATTTTTGAGGCGATTCTGCCTCAATGGAAGGTATAGAAAAACGCTCACAAAATCGCTTTGTGCAATGATTACGTTAGCGTTTTTGGATCAAAGAGATCACTTCCTGATTAACAGCAGGAAGTGAAAAAACGCAATCGCTCTGCAAAAGCGCCTAAAGGAGTCATCAGGGAAAATATAATAAAATAAGTGCTACTTAGCGGGGACTTCCTCCAGTTCCAAGCTCCCCGCAGCCGTTCATCACAGCTCCGTCCCGGTCCCCGGCGATGACGTCAGAGCGACCTCCAGGTCGGCCTGTACTGTGCCTGCGCGAGCGGCGCTGTCAATCACTGCCAAGTGGGCCGGAGCGGACTGCGCCTGCGCAGTCCGATCCGGCCCACATGGCGGTGATTGACAGCGCCGCTCGCGCAGGCACAGTACAGGCCGACCTGGAGGTCGCCCTGACGTCATAGACGGAACTGTAGGCAAACGGCTGCGGGGAGAGCTGCGACGAGGGACATGCTGGGAGCTTGGGGCTGGAGGAAGCCCCTGGCAAGTAGCACTTATTTTATTATATTTTCCCTGATTACTCCTTTAACAAAAATGTGCAGCGCACAGAAATAATAAAAAAAAAGCCTCAAAACACGGCCATGCGAACGGAACGCAATGTGAACAAGCTCTAAAGGACAACTTAAGGTAGAAGGATATGAAGGCTGCCATATTTGCAATTCCAGTTGCCTGGCTGGCCTGCTGATCCTCTGCCTCTAATACCTTTAGCCATAGACCCTGAACAAACATGCAGCAGATCAGGCGTTTCTGACATTATTGTCAGGCCCGACAAGGTTAGCTGCATGCTTGTTTCTGATGTTATTCAAGCCCTGATTCAGCCTTCCCCACAGAGGCGAGGTAAACATTTACCTACCATGATCCAGTACAGTAGCGGCTCCCCGTTCGAGCTCAGGCAGAAATAGCCTAGCCCGATGTGGTCTGCTCTACTTCGCAAGCACGAGTCGCCTGTACAGCAGAGGAGACCCGATCGAGCTCGGCT
The DNA here is from genome assembly GCF_040937935.1 of Hyperolius riggenbachi. NCBI lineage: Eukaryota > Metazoa > Chordata > Amphibia > Anura > Hyperoliidae > Hyperolius > Hyperolius riggenbachi. The sequence continues at coordinate 102,665,621 of NC_090655.1, read as the reverse complement.
ATTTCTGCCTGCGCAGTACTTAGGGGAAGTTTTGGGTTTGCCAGCACTGGATCCCCCAGGCTACAGGTGACGGGGAAGCCACATTGGGACCCTGTGGCCTACCCCTCCCGAGGTAAGTATCTCCCAGAGGGGTGTTTTTTTTTTTTTGTTACATATCCCCTTTAAAGGAGTCATCAGGCAATATAGAATACATTTGAATTCGGCGCTGGTCGACTTGGGCGCAGGATCCAGCTGTTATATGGCTGGTCCTGCTTCTGCACAAGTCCGGGCCGAATTAAATTACTATTCCCCCTCCAGGCCGCCATGGATAGTGGGGGAATGAAATAATTCGGCTTCCAGTCTTCTGACGGCGCCGACATTACTCACCCTGTTCGGAAACCCGCCGGCCAATTAGCAGCGCCGGCGGGTTTAAAAAAAATTACAATATCGTCACCCCCTGTGTCTGCCACCCACCAGATCAGAACCCAGTCTGCCCCGTGCGGGCACCTAATCAACCCCCCACACCCTTAGATCGCCCTCAGACCCCCCCCCCCCCTCCCCCAATCACCTTCCCAGTGCATTGTGCTGTAATTGTATTTTATTGTGCCGACATTCAATTTCATTGTGCTGACATTCAATTTGATTGTGCTGTAATTGTATTTGATTGTCCCGTGATTGGCTTTGATTGTCCCGTGATTGCCCTGTGATTGGCTTTGATTGTCCCGTGATCGGCTTTGATTGTGCCGTGATTGGTTTGATTGTCCTGTGATTGGCCTGTGATCGGCTTTGATTGTGTCGTGATTGGTTTGATTGCCCTGTGATTGGCTTTGATTGGCCTGTGATTGGCTTTGATTGTCCCGTGATTGGCTTTGATTGTCCCGTGATTGGCTTTGATTGCCCTGTGATTGGCTTTGATTGTCCCGTGATTGGCTTTGATTGTCCCGTGAATTGAGTGCCATGTGATTGGCCTGCGATTGCCCTGTGATTGCCTTTGATTGTCCTGTGATTGTTTCTGATTGCCTCTGATTCCCCACTCGCCACCACCCCCCTGTCACTATCCTAGTGATCTAAAAACAGTGATCAGTGAAAACTGTCACTTTTTTAGTATCACTAGTGTTAGCAGTTAGGCCAGTTAGCTAGGCCCCTTTGTAAGTGTCAGTTAGTGCTCAGCCCACTGCACCACAGTCACTAATTAGCGTCATCACTGTCGCTAATCAACATTGGTACTATATCGTATCTGTAAGTGATCATTACTGATCGCAGTCAGATCTATTAGGGTCACTAGGATCCACAAAAAAACGCAGTGTTTGCCCGATCAGGCCTGATCGTTCGCCTGCACTTGCGTTCAGCCCGCCCCACCGCAGTGACAGAATTTTTTTTTTCTGATCACTGCAAAAAACACTGTACAATAGCTGTGGCACTGTAAACATCAGTTTTGATTTTTTTTATCAAAAGTCAGTGACCACAGCTTTCTACCTCTCAAATACTCCCTTTTGCTAGGTAGGTGCTCTTTTTTTCTGGGTAGTCTCAGAGGAATACCCCCTAAATTTAGCAGGTCACCATGGCAAGAAAGGGGTATTCCGATGATGAGGTTCTCAGGTACATGGCCCAGTCGGATGAGGACGATTGGGACGCCTCATTCGACGAATCTTCCGGGTCAGAGTTTGAACCTGAATTGAGCAGTGGCTCACTGACCGATAGTGATGACGAGATTGAGGTCCCGGCTAAAGCCAGGCGTACCACACCCCATGTTGTTGGACCGCAGGTGGCGCAGGATCGGCCTCAAGGGCAGCAGAGTGGTGTTCGTGCTGGTCTGAGATTTCATGGTGGGGCAGGCACCAGCAGCACAACATCTCCTGGACCTAGCACCAGTCCTTCCGTAGACCCTGGTGAAGTGGCGAGCACCAGCATGGAAGTTGAAACTGGTTCGGTGGCACGTGCAGTAAGATCCCAGTCGCAGCCACCAAGAAGACGGGCCCGTACTACCCCTAGTTTACCAGAGGTGCTGGCAAACCCAAATTGGCAATCCAATGATTCCGCCGCACCTGTACTTCCCCCTTTCACCGCCCAGTCTGGAGTCCAGGTGGAGACAGATAATCTAGGATCGGCCCTAGACTTTTTCACCCAGGATCTCTTAGACTTAATTGTGGCAGAGACCAACCGTAAGGCCACACAATATATAACCGCCAATCCGGAAAAGTTCCTTGCCCAGCCTTTTCGGTGGAAACCAGTCCAAGTTTCCGAAATTAAAATTTTTTTGGGCCTTCTCCTTCACACGGGACTAGTAAAGCAGCATGTGTTGCGGTCTTATTGGTCTACGGACCCAGCATATCATGTTCCCCTGTACTCTGCTGCCATGTCCAGGACACGGTTTGAGAACATCCTGCGCTTCCTGCACTTCAATAACAACGAAACCTGACATCGAAGTGACCACCCTGCTTTTGACCGGCTCCACAAAATTCGACCCCTCATAGACCACCTGTCATCTAGATTTGCAGATGCTTATACCCCTGACCAGGACATCTGCGTAGAAGAGTCCCTCATACGCTTTATGGTATGGGGTGAAACTATATAAGCTCTGTGAAAGGGCCACAGGCTATACATCTTATTTTAGGGTCTATGAGGGAAAAGACTCAAAATTGGAGCCGGTCGGATGCCTTGACTACCTGGGGAGCAGTGGAAAGGTTGTGTGGGACTTGGTGTCACCCTTGTTCCAGAAGGGGTACCATCTTTTTGTGGACAATTATTACACAAGTGTGGCCCTCTTTCAGCACTTAAAAATAGAAAAAATCCGATGCTGTGGCACCGTGCGGCCTAGTCGCCGGGGCTTCCCCCAACGGCTCATTACCACCAGACTTGAACGGGGGCAGAGGGCCGCCTTGTGTGCTGACGACCTGCTCGCAGTGAAATGGAAGGACAAGAGGGAGGTTTACTTCCTGTCCACCATTCACGCAGACACGACAGTTGAAATTCAACGGCGAACTGAGGTCATTGAAAAACCGAATGTCGTCCACGAGTATAATACTAACATGGGAGGGGTGGACTTCAATGACCAGAGGTTAGCGCCCTATTTAGTTGCCCGAAAAACAAGATGCTGGTATAAAAAAGTGTCTTTTTACCTCATTCAATTGGCAATTTACAACAGCTTTGTTCTCTACAGTAAGGCTGGGAGAACTGGATCGTTTATTCAATTTAATAAACAGATCGTGATGGAACTCCTGTATCCAGGAGGTGCCGTGGCCCAACCCAAAGATGCAACTAGCCGGCTGCATGGAAGGCATTACGCCTATCCAATTCCGAGTACCCCAGGTCACCGAATCCGAAGAAAACGTTGTCGTGTCTGCAGCAGGGCTGGAATAAGGCGTGACACCACTGTTTATTGTCCCACCTGTCCTGACCAGCCTGGCCTATGCCTAGGGGAGTGTTTTGAGAGGTACCACGAGCAGGTACACTATTAGAGAGTAGGGAACTCCACACACAGCGGTAGGCACACAAGGGTCTCTCAGTGCTATTTCACACTGCTGCGATGCGTTAGGGCAAAATGCCTAGCAAAAGTCACACTTTGCGGTCCCCCCCCTACGCCGGAAGTGCTTGACTTAACGCTAGTGCATGCCTACGTTACTGCGTGGCTTCTGTGGGAATATCGATCGGCCCGGAAGTCATGTTAGTCTATGGCGACGCAGTTCATTACTAGGCCGAATGCTACTCTTGTGGTATTGCCTGAAGGTCTGTTTTGGACGATACGGTGCGGCGGGCTCGACCCACCGCATATGTCAATATGCAGTGTGAAACCAAACATCGGGTTTCCAGAGACCCTAATACACAGGGCTGCCAGAAACCTCTTCTTTCACTTGGGACAAATTGCGTAATGTACTTCGCCACAACTCTGTGCGATTTGCACTTCGCACATTGTTCCATGGGGGAGGAGAGGTTTGTCCTCGGGAGTTAAGTAAAAAAAAAACAAAAAACAGGTTAGCAAAGAAGTTAATGTTTGGTTTGCAATGTTAAGGTTTTTATTAAAAAAGTTCAAAGTTTATTAATGTTAATGAAGCAATTGCTTTGCTGCTTGCTTGTTTTTTGGTTTTTTTTTGTATTTTTTTTCTCTTTTTCCATCCAATAACCTTCCAGGTGGACCGAGCGAACGACTAACCAGCTGCAGCACTGATGGTGCATCCTGACAGAACATTACATGTCTGTCAGCTTACACACAAGTCGGTGCATGCAGTGCTGCAGGACGAGTTTTCTCCTCCACAGTCAAAAAGATACGTTTGCCGAGGCATATGGGCCGAGGAGTGGTGTTGGGGATTCATATGCTTTGGCAAGCACTTTGTATCAAAAAAGAACTCTGGCAATGATTTGTTCATCCACATCGATCGGTTTGAATGGATAAATCAGGTTTGCCAGGGCATACGAGCTGGTGGGTTTGGATTTTTGGGGCGGCAGCTCCTATGTCCTGGCAGACGCCTTCCTTTCCTTTTTGTATTGTTTTGTCTTTTTTCTTCTCTCTTTTTTCTATCCAGACCGACCAATCAGCTACAGCACTGATGGTGCATCCTGACAGAACATTGCGCGTCTGTCAGCTTACACACAAGTCGGTGCATGTAGCGCTGCAGGACGAGATTTCTCCTCCGCAGTCAAAAAGATGCGTTTGCCGAGGCATATGGGCCGAGGAGTGGTGTTGGGGTTTCATATGCTTTGGCAAGCACTTTGTATCAAAAAAGAACTCTGGCATAGTGTTGGGCCGAACGGTTCGCCTGCGAACGGTTCCATGCGAACTTCCGTGGTTCGCGTTCGCGTCCCGCAGGCGAACTTTTGCGGAAGTTCGGTTCGCCCCATAATGCTCCATGGAGGGTCAACTTTGACCCTCTACATCACAGTCAGCAGGCCCAGTGTAGCCAATTATACTACACTAGCCCCTGGAGCCACTCCCCCCCCTACTAAAAGGCAGGCAGCGGCGACCATTACGGTCACTCGTGTGCCTGCATTAGTTAGAGTAGGGCAAGCTGCTGCTCACTCTCTCATAGGGAAAGATTAGTTAGGCTTAGCTTGTCCCTGGCTGCATACCTGTTCTGTGAACCCACCACTGCATACCTGTTCTGTGAACCCACCACTGCATACCTGTTCTGTGAACCCACCACTGCATACCTGTTCTGTGAACCCACCACTGCATACCTGTACAGTGAACCCACCACTGCATACCTGTTCAGTGAACCCACCACTGCATACCTGTTCAGTGAACCCACCACTGCATACCTGTACGGTTCAGTGAACATGCCACTGCATACCTGTTCTGTGAACCCACCACTGTATACCTGTTCTGTGAACCCACCACTGCATACCTGTTCTGTGAACCCACCACTGCATACCTGTTCTGTGAACCCACCACTGTATACCTGTTCTGTGAACCCACCACTGCATACCTGTACTGTGAACCCACCACTGCATACCTGTTCAGTGAACCCACCACTGCATACCTGTACGGTTCAGTGAACCCGCCACTGCATACCTGTTCTGTTCAGTGAACCCACCACTGCATACCTGTTCTGTGAACCCACCACTGCATACCTGTTCTGTGAACCCACCACTGCATACCTGTTCTGTGAACCCACCACTGCATACCTGTTCTGTGAACCCATCACTGCATACCTGTACAGTGAACCCACCACTGCATACCTGTTCAGTGAACCCACCACTGCATACCTGTTCAGTGAACCCACCACTGCATACCTGTACGGTTCAGTGAACCCGCCACTGCATACCTGTTCTGTTCAGTGAACCCGCCACTGTATACCTGTTCTGTTCAGTGAACCTGCCACTGTATACCTGTTCTGTTCAGTGAACCCGCCACTGCATACCTGTTCGGTTCAGTGAACCCGCCACTGTATACCTGTTCTGTTCAGTGAACCCGCCACTGTATACCTGTTCTGTTCAGTGAACCCGCCACTGCATACCTGTTCTGTTCAGTGAACCCGTCACTGTATACCTGTTCTGTTCAGTGAACAGTTTTGTGTGTCAGTGTGAAGCAGTACCTTAATTACACTACCTGATTGATGTATACACATGCAAGATGTTTTAAAGCACTTTAGGCCTGTCATTTAGCATTCAATATGATTTATGCCCTTAAAACGCTGCTTTGCGTCAAATCCAGATTTTTCCCGGGGACTTTTGGTGTGTATCCCACTCCGCCATGCCCCCCTCCAGGTGTTAGACCCCTTGAAACATCTTTTCCATCACTTTTGTGGCCAGCATAATAATTTTTTTTTTTCAAAGTTCGCATCCCCATTGAAGTCTATTGCGGTTCGCGAACTTTAACGCGAACCGAACCTTCCGCGAAAGTTCGCGAACCCGGTTCGCGAACCTAAAATCGGAGGTTCGGCCCAACTCTACTCTGGCAATGATTTGTTCATCCACATCGATCGGTGTGAATTGATAAATCAGGTTTGCCAGGGCATACGAGCTGGTGGGTTTGGATTTTTGGGGCGGCAGCTCCTATGTCCTGGCAGACGCCTTCCCCTCTTTATTTTTTTTTCAATTTTTTTTGGCAGATATTTTTTCATCCACATTGATTGTTTGACGTTCATTTTTCCTTTCAGTCCAGAGTGCATTACCCTTATGCCCAATATAAGGAGTATAGCAGAAACTCCTAATACTGGCCATACATGTAATGATTGCAGAGACCCTAAAATGCCAGGACAGACCCCACGAATGATGCCATTTTGGAAAGAGGACACCCCAAAGTATTCCGTTAGGTGCATGGTGAGTTCATAGAATATTTTATTTTTTGTCACAAGTTAGCAGAAATTGTGGTTTTGTTTTGTTTTTTTTTCACAAAATGTCATTTTCCGCTAACTTGTGACAAAAAATAAAATTTTCTATGAACTCACCATGGCCCTCATGGAATACCTTAGCGTGTATTCTTTCCAAAATTGTGTCATTTGTGGGGTTTGTTAACTGTCCTGGCAAGTGGGGGGGTGCTAAATTGTAAGCACCCCTGTAAAGCCTGAAGGTGCTCATTGGACTTTGGGCCTCTTAGCGCAGTTAGGGTGCAAAAAAGTGCCACACATGTGGTATCGCCGTACTCAGGAGAAGTAGTTTAATGTGTTTTGGGGTGTATTTTTACACATACCCATGCTGGGTGGGAGAAATATCTCTGTAAATGACAATCTTTTGATTTTTTTTTACACACAATTGTCCATTTACAGAGATATTTCTCCCACCCAGCATGGGTATGTGTAAAAATACACCCCAAAACACATTGAACTATTTCTCCTGAGTACGGCGATACCACATGTGTGGCACTTTTTTGCACCCTAACTGCGCTAAGGGGCCCAAAGTCCAATGAGTACCTTTAGGATTTCACAGGTCATTTTGAGAAATTTCGTTTCAAGACTACTCCTCACGGTTTAGGGCCCCTAAAATGCCCGGACAGTATAGGAACCCCACAAATGACCCCATTTTAGAAAGAAGACACCCCAAGGTATTCCGTTAGGAGTACGGTGAGTTCATAGAAGATTTTATTTTTTGTCACAAGTTAGCGGAAAATGACACTTTATGAAAAAAAACAATAAAAATCAAGTTCCGCCAACTTGTGACAAAAATAAAATCTTCAAAAAACACATTAAACTACTTCTCCCGAGTGCGGCGATACCACATGTGTGGCACTCTTTTGCATCCTAACTGCGCTAAGGGGCCCAACGTCCAATGAGCACCTTTAGGCTTTACAGGGGTGCTTACAATTTTGCACCCCCCAAAATGCCAGGACAGTAAATACACCCCACAAATGACCCCATTTTGTTAAGTAGACACTTCAAGGTATTCAGAGAGGGCTATGGTGAGTCCGTGGCAGATTTCATTTTTTTTTTTGTCACAAGTTAGCAGAAATGGATTTTTTTTTTTATTTTATTTTTTTCACAAAAAGTGTCATTTTCCGCTAACTTGTGACAAAAAATAAAATCTTCTATGAACTCACCATGCCTCTCAGTGAATACTTTGGGATGTCTCCTTTCCAAAATGGGGTCATTTGGGGGGTATTTATACTATCCTGGAATTTTAGCACCTCATGAAACATGACAGGTGCTCAGAAAAGGCAGAGATGCTTGAAAATGGGAAAATTCACTTTTGGCACCATAGTTTGTAAACGCTATAACTTTTACCCAATCCAATAAATATACATTGAGGCCTGGTGCACACCAAAAACCGCAAGCAGATCCGCAAAACGCTAGCGTTTTTCTGAACGCTTTGTCTGTTTTTTTAGCTGCGTTTTGCTAGCGTTTTGCGTTTTGCGGTGGCGTTTAGCATGCGTTTTTCTAGCGTTTTGCGTTTTGCGTTTTTTAAGGAAAAAGGTAGAAAGAGTTGAACCAAAGGCTAAAAATTAGATATATTGATGACATGTGGATCAAATGAAGGAATTAAAGTGCAAGTACCAATATAAAAAGGGAGTGCTCCTTCACAGCATTGTGGGTTAGTTGAGGAGAGGTGACATAGTGTTTGAGAGTGAGTTGTTTTTGTGGAGAGAGAAAATGTATCCTGATTTGCTATTACTAATATGTGTAGCAGCATATATGAGACGCAGGCCAAGGACACGGAGATACTGGGTGCATCCCATACTGCAACAGCGGCGCAGGAAGGGTCAATTTTGGACACTCTATCGTGACTTGAGGCAGCATCCAGACAAGTTCTTTGGCTACACCAGAATGTCTGTGGGCAGGTAAGAGTTGTTTTGTTTGTTCTGTACCATTTGGCATTCTTGTTATTTAAATAATGAATGTTGCAGTCATTGCTGAGCCTTATTTAACACTCTGTTGGACTCCAATGTACAAACCAACACACTCAGCAATCATGTATATGCATTAAAAGACTAAGATTACCATTATGCTTGTTCCTGGTGTGTTATGCATACACTGCCTAACACCTATTGCTTTTTTGGACTACCCAGTAACTACTATAGTATATAAGCATACATCATTTTTGAACAATAACCTAAGGTAATAACCCCACGTAACACACATTTATACCTATACCAATATCATGCACCTATGAACAGCAGAAACTCAGTAAAGACACTTGTTGTGGCCAGCGACATTATTTTATTTGTTTTTGGTAGTGGTTGCCCAAATAATTCTTTAGGCCATGTTGTCATGAAGGTATTTTTGCAAACATAGAATGTATATGTTCAAAAAAGAATGCTTTTATATCACAAACATCATCAACAAATTACATATACATCTGTATTTTTGACAGTTTTGATTGTCTACTGTCCAAATTGAAGGATGCCCTTCAAAGACAAGATACTAATTATCGCCGTGCAATCACTCCAACGGAGCGTCTCCTCATAACTTTGAGGTATGTGAAACTAACTTTAAAATATTAACATAAAATATAACGATTTACACTACCTATAAGGCACACTTCCTACTCATGTTGTGCAAGATAATCAGACATGCTTCCAGTGTCATGAATGAAAGCTTGTGTAGCTGATTCTGAAGTAGTTTGTGGCTGGGTCTGAGCTGATAAATCAGTGTACACTGGAGTGTCTGATCTTTGATACCTATTAGCTTGCTCAAAACGCATAGGTCCTGTCATAGGATAATGTGGCTGCTGCCCATATGGCCGGGTTGCCATATGCATAGGTGGGTAACTAGGTGGGTCATACATACGGTGACTCTGGTAAGATGGTTGTGGGTATGAATGATACTGAGGAGTGGCATGAGGCATGTGTTGTTGAGTGACATAGTTGGAGCTATTTTCTTCTGCCTGGCTCTGAGTTTGCAAAAATTTGCCCAGGGTCTCAGATATGGCATGTCTGGCTGCCCATTGCTTATCTGGTGGCACTTTCTGTAACAATGGCACTAAACTTAGCAGATACTGGGTGCATGGCTCTTTTAATTGTTTGATTTCCTCCTCTCGCTTCTCCATATGATCCACAGCCTTTTCAATAGAAGTAATGAGCTTGTGATCATATTCAGCCCTGCTCATACCTCTTGCTATTCTCCTGCCTTGGGTTGATGCCCTCACACCTCTACTAGATCTGTGAGTTGTGCGTGGCCTAGTAGTTAGTGTACTGGGTTGTGTTTGATCAGCAGTTGTTGAGTCACTCTCATCCAGTGTAGCTGTGTCACCATCCTGTGGAGTTAAATCATCCACTTCCAGATCACTGCTAGTGTTGTGGCCTGCATCTATTTCCGCCTCCTCAGGATCAGGATCAGGTGGCAGGCTATCTTCAGTTCTAATGTAAAGAAGAAGAGAAGAATTGAGTACTGGTATAGAGGCCAGTGATGTAAAATAGAAAATGTCATTGATGTACATGTGTAACTGTACAACAATCATAGTTGCCTTTCTCTCCTGCAGAAATGTTGTGAGTATTACTTTAAGGCACAGCCCCTGAGTCATCATGCAGATCACATGTTTGTAGTGAAGTATTAATGTATAATCTACACATGCTTGTTCGTGGTGTGTGATTCAGACACTACTGCAGCCAAATAGATCCACATGAGTGTAAGGCAACTGGTATTTGTCCACAAAATCCTACCAGATTCCTGACAGATAATCGCACTATAAATAGCTTAGTAAACAATCATATTAAGCAAAGGCCTACTGTAAAATGACCTGCAGTGAATCACATTGAGTCTATCACACTCCTGCAATGCATTGTGTGACTTGTATTTATATTACAGCTGTAGCGGATACTTTTTTCAGAAGTGTAATAGGTGTACATTTGCGCCATACTTACTCAGCCGACTCATGATGTTTTCTCATAAATTCCAGAATCCCACAGAATTTATATCTTGTTCTTTGGGAACTGCCACACCCACTTTTAGATTCTTGATATTGTTTCTCCAGCTCCTTTTTATAACTGTCTCGCACAGACTTCCATCTTTTGCGCAGGAGACCAACTTCGAACAAAAAACAAATAAACATTTCTGTATTACTTTTCAGATTTCTGGCAACAGGACATTCATATGCAGCTCTGCATTATCAGTTCCTGATGGGAAGATCTACTATCCGCTACCTGGTTTTGGACACATGCAAACTGATTTGGAAAACACTGCAGCCCGAATTTATGCCACCTCCTGATCTACCTATGTGGGAGGCTAATATTCAGCATTTCTGGGAAAAGCATCAATTCCCTAACTGCCTAGGAGCAGTGGATGGGAAACATGTCCGTATTGTTATGCCTGCAGCCACTGGCAGTGTGTATTACAATTATAAAAAATATTTCTCTCTTGTGCTCATGGCTGTGGTGGATCCGAATTTAAAATTTATATATGTGGATGTGGGTGCTTACGGCAGTTCACATGATTCTGCTGTTTTCCAACACAGCAGATTTGGCTTGAAACTCCTAACTGGCCAAATGACCTTACCAGCACCACGACCCTGGCCTGACAGACAACACCCACCTTACCCATGTGTGTTTGTGGCTGATGAGGCATTTGCTCTATCCGAGCATGTGATGCGGCCTTATGCCCAAAGAGATATGTCTCTGAAAAAAAAAGTGTTTAATCAGCGCCTTACCAAAGCCAGGCAAGTGGTGGAATGTGCTTTTGGCATACTTTCTAACAAATGGCGCATTTTTCATACTGCCCTAAAAATGCAACCACAGTATGCTATTGCAGTTGTGAAGGCCACATGTGTTTTACACAATTATGTAAGAACATTAGATGGCATGCACACAGAGGAGGAGGAGGAGATTCCACCCTGTGCTCTTCAAAATGTTGCCCCTTCTACCTTACGTGGGCCTATTTCTGCCATTCAAATGCGAGATAAACTCGCAGATTACTTTGTGCCATAACCGATAAGTATGTAAATATTACAGGTTGACATTTAATTTGATTACATTATGATCTTTACTTTACTATTAAAAAATAGGTCAACCTCTTTGTATGTGTTAATCTATGATCATGTTCTTTACTGTAATATCACAACCGCATGCAGAATACATGTGCATACATAGACACACATGTACGTGCTGTTCCGATTGAGAGATGCCTATACAGAGACACAGACTGCAAGAGAGACATGTGGTAATGACACTTAGGATTAGCTAATTAACCTTTCAGGGGAGGGGTCTTCACATATTGTCAGCACAGTGCCAAAAGAGTCAACCTAAAAGAGTTAACAACACATGTTTAACAAATACACTCACCTTTTGCTTCTTGAGTCTTTGGTGACAATTTTTCCCATTTTTCACCCAGGAACTCATGGGCAATGTTTCTCCAGATGTCATGCAGCCTTTGATGATCTTTGTGTCCAGGCAATGTCTTGTCATACAGCTCTGGACTATTCTGTATTTTAATTATTAAATTTTCTGTGGTAAACCACGTGCCAGACATCTTGCACAAACCTTCTCTGCAATCCCTCATGCAAAGCAGAACAACAGGAAGTACACTTTGACCTGGAAGAGCAGATTCTGACAAAAAACGCATCTGCATCCGCTTCCAAAAACGCTATACCAAGCGGTTTGACAGGCGGTTTGCGTTTTTCCTATACTTAACATTGAGGCAGAAACGCATCCGCAATCCAAAATCTGCTGCAGCCCGGGAGTATGCGTTTCTGCAAAACGCCTACCGCTCTGGTGTGCACCACCCCATTGAAATGCATTACCCTAGCAGATCCGCACCCGCAAGCAGATCGCAAACCGCAGCGGAAACGCTCCGGTGTGCACTAGGCCTGAATTTTGTTTTTTATCAAAGACATGTAGCAGAATAACTTTCGCGCTGCATGTATACAGAAATTTTACTTTATTTGAAAAATGTCAGCACAGAAAGTTAAAAATAATTTTTTTGCCAAAATTCATGTCTTTTTTGATGAATATAATAAAAAGTGGTAGGTGGTAGGTTGTATGAGCAAGCAATAAACCGTGAAAGCTGCAGTGGTCTGAATGGAGAAAAAGGCTCTGGTCCTTAAATAAACTCCGTAACAAAAATTGCATCCTGTTTTTTATCATCCTACAAGTTCCAAAAGCTATTCTAATGTGTTCTGGCTTACTGCAGCACTTTCTACTATCACAGTCTCTGTAATAAATCAATGTATCTTTCCCCTGTCAGACTTGTCGGCCTGTGTCTGGAAGGCTGCCAAGTTCTTCAGTGTTGTGGTTTTGCTATGAACTCCCCCTTCCAGGCCCCTCTATGCACACTGCCTGTGTATTATTTAGATTAGGGCAGCTTCTCTCTTCTCTCTCATCTTTTACAAGCTGGATAAATCGTCCTCTGAGCTGGCTGGGCTTTCACATACTGAAGAATTACAGACAAGGGCAAAGCTGTTTGCAGGAAGAAACGAGCAGCCTGAAACTTCAGTGCATGAGAACTGCAGGGGGAAAGAAACACACAAATGATCTCTTGAGATTCAAAATGAATTCTGTATACAGCCTGCTTGTGTATGGATATATTTTCTATGTGTGGACATGCTGTACATCAACCTACTTCCTGTTTTGGTGGCCATTTTGTTTGTTTATAAACACACTTTTTAAAACTGTTTTTAACCACCTTTAATGCGGCGAGGAGCGGCGAAATTGTGACAGAGGGTAATAGGAGATTTCCCCTAACGCACTGGTATGTTTACTTTTGTGCGATTTTAACAATACAGATTCTCTTTAAGGGGCGAAAAGACTGTGGTCCTTAAGTGGTTAAAGGATAACTGAGGTAAAGTCATTTGTCCAAACAGAGGGAGCAGGCATGTATGGGCTGCAGTCCTCATACCTTCCGCTCCCCCTATTCTCCTCCACCCCCCCTTCCATTTTCTCGTAAATGCTATTGCATGGCTGGCTTAGCGCTGGATGAAGCACCCAGTCAATGAAAAAAGTGTTCTTCACTTTTACTGTTAATGCACATGCAACAACACAATGCTCCAACCTCACTGTGACCGTTGCTATATGTGGTGCATTGCAGTTTGGCAAGCCACTTTACAAGGCAGTCGTTATCAGGGATGCTCAAATCCGATCCGGGAGACATCCGGATATCTCCCAGTAAAGCTGTGCTTGGGGGGGGGGGGGGGGTCAATCTTACCAGAATTACGTCTTCTTAGGTCCGTACGCGTCGCCTCCCACAATGTGCTCCAAGCGCCGTATGCGCCTATCACGTGACTACAAACACTTCCTCCTTCAACCCGGAAGGAGGAAGTGTTTGTAGTTACGTGACCGGCGCATTCGGCGTTTGGAGCGCATCGTGGGAGGCGACGCGTACGGACCGAAGAAGACGTCATTCTGGTAAGATTGACTCGCCCCCCAGTACAGCTTTACTGGGAGATATCCGGATAGCAACTATCCGGATGTCTCCCGGATCGGATTTGAGCATCCCTGGTCGTTATGTCACACCACAGTGCGCCAAAGTTAACCTAGACTTAAAAAAGTGTCCCTGTAGAGGGAAAAGTGTCCAGGGTAGATATTTACAGTGGCCTGCAAAAGTATTCGGCCCCCTTGAAGTTTTCCATATTTTGTCACATTACTGCCACAAGCATGAATCAATTTTATTGGAATTCCACGTGAAAGACCAATACAAAGTGGTGTACACATGAGAAGTGGAATGAAAATCATACATGATTCCAAACATTTTTTACAAATTAATAACTGCAAAGTGGGGTATGCATAATTATTTAGCCCCGAGCCAATACTTTGTAGAACCACCTTTTGCTGCAATTACAGCTGCCAGTCTTTTAGGGTATGTCTCTACCAGCTTTGCACATCTAGAGACTGAAATCCTTGCCCATTCTTCTTTGCAAAACAGCTCCAGCTCAGTCAGATTAGATGGACTGCGTTTGTGAACAGCAGTTGTCAGATCTTGCCACAGATTCTCAATTGGATTTAGATCTGGACTTTGACTGGGCCATTCTAACACATGGATATGTTTTGTTTTAAACCATTCCATTGTTGCCCTGTCTTTAGGTTTAGGGTCGTTGTCCTGCTGGAAGGTGAACCTCCGCCCCAGTCTCAAGTCTTTTGCAGACTCCAAGAGGTTTTCTTCCAAGATTGCCCTTTATTTGGCTCCATACATCTTCCCATCAACTCTGACTAGCTGCTTAAGAGAAGCACACCCAGAGCATGATGCTGCCACCACCATATTTGACAGTGGGGATGGTGTGTTCTGAGTGATGTGCAGTGTTAGTTTACTGCCACACATAGCGCATTGCATTTTGGCCAGAAAGTTCAATTTTGGTCTCATGTGACCAGAGCACCTTTTTCCACATGTTTGCTGTGTCCCCCACATGGCTTGTGGCAAACTGCAAACGGCATTTCCTTTGCTTTTCTGTTCACACTTGCTTTCTTCTTGCCACTCTTCCATAAAGGCCAACTTTGTACAGTGCATGACTAATAGTTGTCCTATGGACAGATTCCCCCACCTGAGCTGTAGATCTCTGCAGCTCGACCAGAGTCACCATGGGCCTCTTGACTGCATTTCTGATCAGCACTCTCCTTGTTCGGCCTGTGAGTTTACGTGGACGGCCTTGTCTTGGTAGGTTTACAGTTGTGCCATACTCCTTTCATTTCTGAATGATCGCTTGAACAGTGCTCTGTAGGATGTTCAAGGCTTTGGAAATCTTTTTATAGCCTAAGCCTGCTTTAAAATTTCTTAATAATTTTATCCCTGACCTGTCTGGTGTGTTCTTTGGACTTCATGGTGTTGTTGCTCCCGAGATTCTCTTAGACAACCTCTGAGGCCATCACAGAGCAGCTGTATTTGTACTGACATTAGATTACACACAGGTGCACTTTATTTGGTCATTAGCACTCATCAGGCAATGTCTATGGGCAACTGACTGCACTCAGACCAAAGGAGGCTGAATAATTACGCACACCCTACTTTGCAGCTATTGATTTGTAAACATTTTTTGGAATCAAGTATGATTTTCGTTCCACTTCTCACGTGTACACCACTTTGTTTTGGTCTTTCACGTGGAATTCCAATACAATTGATTCATGTTTGTGGCAGTAATGTGACAAAATGTGGAAAACATCAAAGGAGCCGAATACTTTTGCAAGCCACTGTACCTCAGTAGAGAGCTTCTAGGTAATACAAAGGCTTCCACTGTCCTCTTAAAGGAATTGTCAGGCAAAAAAAAAAACCAGCACGAATAATCGTTTGTAAGTGATCTTTCTGCAAATTGTATCATTAGTGACCACCTTTACGAGGCTCTGCACAGAGCTCATGGCCAGGCTGAAGGGAGGAGCATTCACCTGCTGGAAATAAGCTTACTGCGCTGATGTGCTACTGTGCATATATCAGGCGTAGAGGGGGGGGGGGGGGGGGGTAACACTCCAGGCTCCATAACGGGAGCTGGGAGAAACAGTGCACACAAAAGCTGCTTTAAGAAATCCTGTAATAAAAAAATACCCCTGTGGGGTATACTTACCTCAGGAGGGGGAAGCCTCTGGATCCTAATAAGGCTTCCCCTGTCCTCCAATGTCCCTCAGTTAAGTGTCCGGGTCCCCCGAAGTGTGGTAATGTAAATATTTACCTCTCTGCGATGCTGCGCAGGCCTACTAGCGGCTTTTCATTTGAGTAAGGCGGAAATAACCAAACCTGATCGATCCGCTCTACTGCGCAGATCCGAGGCCTTTTGCGCCTGCGCAGTAGAGTGGATACGATCGGGCTCAGCTATTTCCGCCTAGCCCGAAGGAAGAGCCACTACTGCGCCTGCGCTTGATCCTGGAGAGGTAAATAACTCATCCCTTGTCAGGCTTGCCGGGGGAGGATTGTGGGAGGCTTCGGGAGAGCCAGCGCTGGATAGCCTGCAGCTACAGGGATGAGGAAGCCTCATTAGGACCCTGAGGCTTCCCCCTCCTGAGGTAAGTACCCCCCAGGGGAGGTTTTTTTTTTTCTATACAGTCTCTTAAAGGGAACCTGAGGTGAGGAAAATTATTTAAACACGATGTAGCAGCAAATTAATATTACATACTTACCTCACTGTCCGTTCCT
The DNA here is from genome assembly GCF_040937935.1 of Hyperolius riggenbachi. Taxonomy (NCBI): domain Eukaryota; kingdom Metazoa; phylum Chordata; class Amphibia; order Anura; family Hyperoliidae; genus Hyperolius; species Hyperolius riggenbachi. The sequence goes on along the minus strand of NC_090655.1, from coordinate 102,648,735 downwards.
CTCAGAAGCTCACCATTTTCTTCTTACAGTGATCCCTTCCAGTTCTGACAAGAGTTTGTCAGAACTGAAATATACCAGTTGCTGTCAATTACAACCGAATGTGCAAGGTAATGTCCATGTTTCCCTATAGCTCAAGTGGGTGATATTACAGTTTAACAGTGTGCTGACCAGTAAGCTGTTATGGGGTAATGGCCATTTTTAAAGTGGAGGAAGGAGAAATCCATCGATCGCAGTGGACAAATGGGAAGCAGGAGAGGAGAAAGAGATTGAGGAGTAGACTACACAGGAGGTAAGTATGACCTGTGTATGGTTATTAAGACTTTTTATTTTCAGTTTAGGTTCTCTTTAAGGTCCTGTTCACACTGGGGATTGCAAAACGGTAGCAAAATCGATAGCGTTTTGCAGAGTGATTTTTTTTTCATTGAACACAAACATGATTTGAGCAATTGCAATTTTTCAACATTCGAACCTCGATCGCTACAAAATTGTGGTTAAAGCGTTGCATGCACTGCGTTTCTGATTTCCACAAATCACTGGTGATTGCTGCAGCAAATACTATATATTATACTAGTGCTTTTCAAAGCACTAGCGATTAGGGTTGCTCGGATACCCCTTTTTAAAATCCGAATTGATCAGGATACCCAGATATCTGGATCCGGTTCGGATATCCGAATCCGACCTTTTAGATATCCGCGTGAACGCATTATCCGCGGATATCCAACCTATTCGGATATCTGGATAGAAAAACCGGAAGTGCCTTTAACCATTTAAGCCTCCTGAACGTAGCAGCTACGTCCAGGAGGCCATGTGCGCTCCCGCGTGCACCCAGCCGCGGATCGTTAGCCCAGGAATCAATCGGGCCATGGTGCCCTATGATTAACTCCTCTCCCCTGCAGAAAAAGCGACGGCTTCTCTCAGAAGCCTCGCTTTTTTCTGTCTCTTACCTTCCCATATCTCTCTCTAAGCGTACATGTTACACTTAGAGTGACGTCATGTAAACTCTTGTGGCTAAAAACTAAAACTACATCTAAATGCAAAAAAAAAAAAACAACCTCAACAAATTATTATTTACATCCCACCCTCCCAAAAATACCCAAATAAAATGTTTAATTAAAAAAAAAAAAAAAACACGTAAATATTTACCTAAGCGTCTAACCTTTTTAAATATCAATGTAAAGATTAAATATTTCTATTTTTTTTTAATTATAAGCTTGTAAATAGTGATGGATGCAAATGGAAAAAATGCACCTTTATTTCCAAATAAAATATTGTCGCCATACATTGTGATAGGTTCGTCATGAAGGAGTCCGCACACAGACTGATCGGAGCAATCACCACAAGTTTATTGTCCCATCACATGTATTATAAATCCACAGTCTGACCTGCATAGGCCGACGATCGTTTCGGGGCCACTCAGGGTCCCCTTTATCAAGGCGGGTAGCAGAAAAGACATATACACCTTATCAGTGCAAAAACATCACAATAAATACCCCCAAACACAAATCCACAACTCCGCCCGTGGGCGTGTACATCAATCAGAAAGACGTTTCACATTTGAATGACACAAATTATGTCCTGTCACTGGGCTTCCTCACCTGCCAGTCAGTCCGCCTTGCCCTGTTCACAGACCAAACAGGCCCACATCAGAGTCCAACTCACTAAGCGGGGTGGGCGTGACCCATGGTCGCTCGAAGGCCCAATCCTCCGTTTGGGCACTATCCACCAATCAGAGTGCCAACGCGCCACGCGTCATGCGTACGCACGGACGCATTGTCACATGGCGCACACCCACCAATCAGAGTGCCAGCGCGTCACGCGGACGCACTGTCCCTAGTCACCGGGACGCCCGCTGCGACACGCGCACGCGTACAACCCAGCTGCATAAAGCAGTCTCCAAGGGGCGTGTGACTATGACGTCACACATCACCATCATGTGGGTATATGCGTAGTCCGTTTAACGCGCATGCGTACACTCCGCATCACGTTGCCATGGTGGCAGACTAAAGCATTAAATGCGGTCCCATACTATTACAGTAAGAAGCCGCACCACAAACATATTGTCACTCTGACGGGCAGGCAGAGCCCTAGAACAGGCGGACTGTATACTACACAGGTGCAGCTAATTAAAGCCACTACTCAAACAGCGTCATACTGAAAACGACATACATATTCACATTTAGGGATGTAAAGGATATGCTGAAGGGGGCATCCGACAACCCTCGAAGTGCACGTGACAACCCCTATGAAACATAAACACATGTAATCATAAAAACATTTAAAAACAACCTGTTGCACAATTTTTTTGTTATATTGCACATTACCGCTCACCCAGAAAGCATGCCAGCCCATTGTTACTGTTAAGACCATTGGGTTTCACAGTATTCAAGGTAAACATCCAAAACGCTTCCCTTTGTAGCAAACGTTTTTTCCGATCCCCTGGCACTCTGATTGGTGGATAGTGCCCAAACGGAGGATTGGGCCTTCGAGCGACCATGGGTCACGCCCACCCCGCTTAGTGAGTTGGACTCTGATGTGGGCCTGTTTGGTCTGTGAACAGGGCAAGGCGGACTGACTGGCAGGTGAGGAAGCCCAATGACAGGACATAATTTGTGTCATTCAAATGTGTAACGTCTTTCTGATTGATGTACACGCCACGGGCGGAGTTGTGGATTTGTGTTTGGGGGTATTTATTGTGATGTTTTTGCACTGATAAGGTGTATATGTCTTTTCTGCTACCCGCCTTGATAAAGGGGACCCTGAGTGGCCCCGAAACGATCGTCAGCCTATGCAGGTCAGACTGTGGATTTATAATACATGTGATGGGACAATAAACTTGTGGTGATTGCTCCGATCAGTCTGTGTGCGGACTCCTTCATGACGAAAGTATTTGATGGCCTTGGGGCCCGGCACCAGCTTACCCGCTGACGTGAGTGCGGTCTTTAGATTCACCAATACATTGTGATAGGGACATAATTTAAACGGTGTAATAACCAGGACAAATGGGCAAATACAATACATGAGTTTTAATTATGGAGGCATGTATTTTAAAACTATAATGGCTGAAAACTGAGAAATAATGATTTTTTTTCCATTTTTTTTCTTATTCTATTAAAATGCATTTACAGTAAAGTGGCTCTTAGCAAAATGTACCACCCAAAGAAAGCCTAATTGGTGGCAGAAAAAAGATATAGGTCAGTTCATTGTGATAAGTAGTGATAAAGTTATAGGCTAATGAATTGCTCGGTACATAAAGTGAAAATGACTGAAGGCTGAAGTGGTTAAAATTGCTTTAAAAACGTTTTTAAGGGTAAATGAGGCATGTAGCATTATTTTTTTAAGGGGAACACTAATTGATGATGTGGGGACTTAAAATCACAAAAAAAATGGCTGTCAATTAACATCAGGCCTAGGTTCCAGACAGCGGTCGTGCAGCCCACATTGGCCTCAATTCACTAAACTTATCTCCTGTCTTTAATAACTCTTCTAGAGTTGTTACCATGGTGATAAGGCATGTAGTATTCAGGAAACATTTTACCTCAGGCAAGCCTAAAGTTAACTCTTCTGTCTTCAAATTAACTCTCCAATCCTTAAAATAACTCCAGAGTTAAAGACAGGCTGTTAATTAGCTGCATGTAAAAATAACTACAGAGGAGGTAAATTAACTACAGGAGAGGTAACTTAAGGAATGAAGAGGTAAGATAACTCTCAGGTGTGGAGGTAAGTTTTCTCTTGCCTTATTATCTCTAGCATGATCTTAGTGAATTGAGGCCATTGTGTCCAAAGTCCAACCGCACAATTGGGACATGACAGTTTTCAGCCAAGACACCTCCAAAAAATTATGCAGCAATTGTGTTTACATAGTTCACCACGGCACAGTTAAAACATTAGGAGAGGTTCCAGGAAGCGGTCGTACTGCTGCAGTTGAGGCCTCCCCACAACTCGGACAGTACAGACACCTCCTAAAAATTACACAGCAATTGTGTTTACATTGTTCAAGGATACCCGAAGTGACATGTGACATGATGAGATAGACATGTGTATGTACAGTGACTAGCACACGAATAACTATGCTGTGTTCCTTTTTTTCTTTCTCTACCCGAAAGGAGTTAAATATCAGGTATGTCAGTGGCTGACTTAGTCCTGATTTAAACAGGAAGTGACTACAGTGTGACCCTCACTGATAACTAAGAAATACCAACTATAAAACACTTTCCTAGCAGAAAATGGCTTCTGAGAGCAAGAAAGAGGTAAAAAGGGGAATGTCTTATTTGTGAAGGTACACTGTAGTCACTTCCTGTCTGAGTCAGCCACTTACATACCTGATATTTAACACTTTCAGGCAGAAAAAGAAAGAAAGGAACACAGCATAGTTATGTGTGTGCTAGGCACTGTGCATACCCATGTCTATCTCATCATGTCACTTCGGGTATCCTTCTACTATGGCACCTAGTGTGGTGGGTACCACGGCTGTGAAAAAAATTGAACCAGGCTTATGACTCAGTCAAGACAGAGCCTGGAGGTTGTGGTGGTAAAGGGTGGTAAGCCAGGCATAGTGATTTCCAGCTACTTCATTTTCCCCCTCTTGCCAACAACAGGGCCAGGAATTCACCAACCACCCAAGCCTGGTTGATTTTGAGAAACGTCAGTCTGTCCACAGACTGGGTGGACAGACGAGAGCGCTTCTCAGTCACCACGCCACCGGATACACTGAAGCACCTTTCGGACAGCACGCTGGAAGGGGGGCAAGCAAGGACTTCCAGGGCGTACTGCGCCAGCTCGCTCCAAATATCCAGGTGCTGGACCCAGTAATCCAAGGGGTCCACAGGGGTGTCGCTCTCAAGGCCACTGTAGGACCCCATATAGTCTGCCACCATCCGGGTCAGGCGCTGGTTCTGGCTTTGATAGCCAAATACTGCTGCAGGCACCTCCTCACTCGGCAGCTGTACAGGCGTGGCGTACAGCACCTTTGTGAGAGACAGCAGGTTTGATGGGTGCCTGCTGCTGATGGACGCAGGCACCTGCTGCTGCGCTGGCTGGACTGTGACAGTAGGGGGAGGGGAAGTCTGGGGGAAGGCTTCCTCCAAGCGCCGAACCAGGGACCGCTGCAACTCCCTCATTTGGCGCACAGGGTCTCCTTCTGCTGCAGGCAGGAACTGATGCAGCTTCCCCTTCCGCCGTAAGTCTAGCATCAGGGTGATCCACATGCCCTCCCGACCACGCATCTCTTTGACCCTTGGGTCCCTGCGCAGGCACTGCAACATGTGCACTGCCATGGGGAAGAGGGCTGCCATGTCTGCTGGCACATGATCATCATCACCCCAAGTGCTGTCCTCCTCCTCTGATTCATGAGCCTCCCCCTGATCTCTCCACCCCCGCACCACTGCAGCAGCACTCGGCTGTGCCTCCTCATCCTCCAGATCAGGGACCTCCAACTCCAAGTCCTCAACCTACTCCTCCTCCTGCCGCACAGAGGTGGACTGTGCAGGTGGCTGCTGCTCCTGCTGGGTCAAGGCTGCCTTTCCCACTTCCAGCAGAGCATCCAGGGCCTTGTGCAGCATGCACACCACGGTCATCCACTCACAAACTGACGCACGGTTCTGGCTGACCATGTTGGTGGCCTCCAGGAAGGGTGCCAGGACCAAGCACACCAGCTGCATTTTGCTCCAATCAGCACTGTGTATGATCTCCGGGAGGTGGTTGGTGCTGGTCCCGAACACGGTGGCATCGGCGGTGGCTTTGGCCAAGTAATGGTTGACAGACTGCCTCTGCTCAACCAGATGTTCCAACATGGCCAGGGTGGAATTCCACCGTGTTGGAACGTCGATGATCAGACTGTGCCATGGCAGGTTCAGCTCCAGCTGCATGGTTTCCAGGGCCGCTGAGGCACCCCCCGAGTGGCGGAAGTAACCCACCGTTTTCCGCACACCTTTCAAAAGTGGCTCCATCCCCTGGTAGGTGCGCAGGAATTTCTGCACCACCTGGTTCAGGACATGGGCCAGACAGGGGATGTGGGTGAGGTTTCCCCGGTGGATAGCAGCAACAAGGTTGGCCCCATTCGCGGACACCACCTTTCCGACTCTGAGGCCTCTGGGGGTCAGCCAACTCCTCTCCTGCTCTCAGAGTTTGTTAAGGACGTGGTCTGCTGTCAGTTTATTCTTGCCCAGGCTGACCATCTCCAGCAGCGCTTGGCAGTGGCGGGCCTTCACACTGCTGCTGAGGCGGGGGCGTTTGGCAGCGGCGGGTTTGCCAGAGGGTGGAACCGGAGCAGAGGAACCTGCTGCACTTCCCCTGACCCTGCTGCAGGGTGACACCACCCACTGGCTTGATGATGCTGCTGCTGTCCCCTCACCACCTTCCACCAAACTGACTCAATAAGCGGTAAAGGACAGGTAGCGGCCTGTCCCAAACTGGCTTAGCTATGAGTCCATGGTCACATGGACCCGCTCCCCCACCGCATGGTCAAGCCCACGTTCCACGTTGGCCACCGCGAAGCAGTGTAGTGCTGGGATGGCTGTTCAGGAAAAATAGTGCCAACTGGGGACACCCCAATCTGGCGCTGCGCACCGCAGGAGTGCACACATGTGGCTCCCCTCCTGCACAAAGGAGTATGGGAGGAGCTGGGAGGTCATGTCCAGTGCAAGCAGGCGGATCCGATGGCTGCTGGGAGGCTGAGCCCTGACCGCAAAGGACTCAGTCAAACGGGTCTGGTGGCGCTTCTGGCTTGCACGGGAAGCCAAGGAGGGAGCAGAGAAGACCACTGAGGACTGGCTGCCTGAATAGGCCTCAGTGTCGGCAGGAGTGGCAAAGGGGGTTCTGGTGGTGGTGGTTTTGGCTGGAACACTGCCAGCGCCAGCTTCCTTCAACCTCATGAACTCCTGATGCTCAGTGTAATGTTTATTTGCCAGGTGTTTAATGAAGCTGGAGGTGCCATAGTTGGCAGGGGTGCAACCTCTGCTCAGCTTCACCTGGCACACCTTACATGTGACGAACTTGCTGTCCACTGACGGAAGATCAAAGAACTGCCATATTGGGGATAAAAATTTCCCCTTACGCCCTGATTGGGCTGCTGCTGCTTTTCTCCCTGCGGTGGTTGCGGTTGGGGCCTGGGGTTGAGTGGTGCGGCTGGTGGTAGTAGCGGCAGAAGATGAAACAGCAGGCTGTGGGTCATGCATTACACGCTCACTGCTGCTCCTGCCAATGTCAGCAATGCTGATCCTCCTATACAGACCCACCGACGCATCCTCCTCCTCTGACTCACAGCTAACAACTCCCCCCTCCTGTGGTTGGTAGTCTTGGTCCTTCACCTCATCATTATAATTATCAGCATCATCATACTCCCCCTCCTCAAACAACTGCTGGGATGTTGTGGGACGGGACCCTCCCCCTCCCCCCAACTCCTCTTCTGCTGACACATCAGGCAAGGAACCCTCCCCAACAATCACCATCACCATCTGTGACTCCTCCACATATCCCACAGCGCACAGAATATCCTCCTCAAAGTCATGCACTGCTGCTGGGCGGCTGCTGCTGCTGCTCCTGCCAACAGGAGTGGTGGTGGGGGTGGAGCTCTCTGGTGTAGAGCTGGTGGTTCCCTGCTCATCCAGCATTAGCTGCATAACAGGCTCTGCGTATTTCTCCTCCAATTTGAGGCGCCAACCCTGCTGAAAAATTGCAGCTACACGCTGCTGCGCCTCTGCAGCGTGACTCCCCCTATCAGCTGGGTGCCCAGTGCGTCCACGGCCAGTGGCTACCGGCGGTGACGGTGCCAGCGTTTCCTCTCTTCTTGCCCTTGCTCTTTCCCCGGGTGCCAGTTCCAGCAGAACTGATGATAGTACAACTACTTTGTGTGATGGATGATTAATGGATGTGAGGTACTTGTACTTTATTGCAATCGGGGGAATTGGTGTTGGACTTTAACCACTTTACCCCCACGCGAACAAATTTCTCCGTCCCTTTTTCCATCCTTTCACCCCCAGGGACGGAGAAATCCGTACTTTCCGCGCTCCCACCGCTGCCCACGCTCCCTCTAGCGCGCACTCCCGCTGGTAAACACGCCGCCCGCCGCTCGCCCGGAGATCAACGAACGGGAAAATCCATTCCTGTTCGTTGATCTAAGCCCCGCAATGATCCGCTGCTTATTCGATAAGCAGCGCGATCATTGTGGGGAAAAAAAAAAAAAAAAACTTTCTCAGCCTCCTAGTACTTCCTGCAAGCGTCCAGAAGGACGCTTGCAGGTCGCATTAAACAAAAAGTTACTGTTGCCATCTTGTGACCAAATAGTAAAACTACACCCTAAAGCATTATTTACATACAAATAAATTAGTTTTACACAAAAAATTAACTCCTTACCTCCCACACTCCCCAATTTATTTATTTTTTTGTAATTAAATAAAAAATTTACAATTAAAAAAAATACAGAAATAGTTACCTTAGGGACTGAACTTTTAAAATATTTATGTCAAGAGGGTATAACACTGTTACTTTATAAACTATGGGCTTGTAATTAGGGATGGACGCAAAACTGAAAAAAATGCACCTTTATTTCCAAGTAAAATATTGGCACCAAACATTATGATAGGGACATAATTTAAGCGGTTTTATAACCGGGACAAATAGGCGAATACATTTAATGGGTTTTAATTACAGTAGCATGCATTATTTAAAAACTATAAAGGCCGAAAACTGAAAAATAATAAATTTTTCCCCACATTTTTTCCTATTTTCCCATTAAAACACATTTAGAATAAAATAATTCTTGGCATAATGTCCCACCTAAAGAAAGCCTAATTGGTGGCAAAAAAAACAAGATATAGTTCATTTCATTGCGATAAGTAATGATAAAGTTATAGACGAATGAATGGAAGGAGCGCTGAAAGGTGAAGATTGCTCTGGTGGTCAAGGGGTAAAACCCCTCAGTTGGGAAGTGGTTAATCAGCACTGACAGACAGCAGAGTAGAAGACAGTGTGCACACTAACGGTCTAGACTGTCACACACGCTGGCACTCAGCACAGAGACAGCAGCACTGCAGTAACCTGTAGTAAGATACACAGTACTCTAACAACTAACTGCAGTACTAACTAACTACACACAATAGCACAGTAATCCTATCCCTAAACTATAATACTGTACCTATTAAGGCTGATAATAAAAGGCTAATAATAATTACTAAGTACTAATAGCTAAAGGCTAATAATATAGCACTGGGCTGGCCTATGTGCACAACAGTACACACACAGACAGTCACAGGACCTAGGGAGCTTCTGCAGCCAGAAGCAGCTCAGAGACTGTCACTAGTGATGGGTCATTCGCGAACGAGCCGGCTCTAAAAGCTGGCTCTTTGCTGTGAACGACAAGAGCCGGCTCTCAGTTTTAAAAGAGCCAATGCCTCAGCCGCCCCACACAGCTCTGATTTGCTGTGTAATAAAGGGCGCTGAGGCATGCTGGGAGATGTAGTCCTCCTCTTGCAGCTTGTAGGGCCGGAGCAGAGCTGTAGCAGGGGATTGCACCAGTCAGAGAAGCAGTCTGGAGTTGTCATGGGGGCGGGGCTTTTAATCCGATTTTGAGTGGTGTCTAGTGATACTTAATGAAGAGCCGATTGAGAGCCGTAAGAGCCGGCTCTTTAATGGGAGCCGATTCAGAAGAGCCGATTCTCCGAGAAGAGCCGGAATTCCCATCTGTCACACACTAACTAAACTCACAACAGAACTAGCTCTCTACACAACAATACAACAGTGGTATAATACAGGTGTTAAGCTGCAAAAACGCTGGGTTTTTACACAGTATAATGCACTTGCTTCAGCCAAACACACTAGAGAGATTTATCAGTGGCAGTCTCAAAGCAAGGACGACTATATCCATCATGGCCGCCGCTTTATATACAGGGGGGGCTGGCCAGACTTCCTCTCTGTGGTTGGTTGCTACGGCTTCTGCTGGGAGCCCTCTGATTGGCTCAATGACATCTCCTTAGTTACAGTACCCGGATCCGGATGTCCACCGGATATCCTGGCCGGATAGCGTAAAAACGTTCGGCTATCCGGGTTCCGGAACCCGGATGAGCATCCCTGCTAGTGATTGCCAGTGATTCAAAGCTTTGCAGAAATCACCCGAAAAGTTCCCCAGAGTGAATGGGCCCTAAGGGCCTGTTCACACTGATGTAAATGCAGTAGATGTGGAAATGGTGTGGTAAGTGCATTTGCTCAGGATGCGCTGACCATGTTCACATTCCATTTGCTTTGTTTGCGTTGCCACCCATCCACTCTTTCAGTACCTCCGCTGCTTCTCCTGTTGTCCATGCCATCCCCACTCATCTGCCACTTGTCCCAGAGACCAGTAAGCATAGGGCTTCCTGTTGGTTTGTAGCCACCCTGGCATTCTATTTCCCCAGGAATTCTGTGCAAAAAGTAAGATTGGAAATTAATTTCCAATCATTTTTAACCTTTTTTTTTTTTTTTTTTTTTTCAATAAATTTTTTTTTATATTGTATTCAATACAGGTTATTGTATTGAATTCAATAAAAAAAATGTTTGCTGCGAGATGTTGATGACGCCGTGTGACCCTGGTGTCATCAACGCCGATCGACGGGGAGTCGGGGACATGTGATCGCTGAGGGAGAAGCAAAATCCGCCAAGGGGCATGGAAGAAGGCACTGGGGAAGCCATCAGAGGTACGCGACGAGGGATCAGACAGCCAATGGTGTGTATAAGACCCAGATGTATAGCCAGATGTATTAGCCAGGTATAGGTAGCCAGATGTTTTGCTAGATATATAGGTAGCCAGATGTTTTGCTAGGTATATAGTGAGCCAGATGTTTTGCTAGCTATATAGGTAGCCAGAGGTTTTGCTAGGACAGCCGATCGCATGATTGGCCGGCTGGGGGGAGGGTGGGGATTAGCAAAAAAAAAAAAAAAACACAGACGTAGTAAGAAATATTAAAAACATATTAACATAAATATTTATTTTAAAAAAAATAAACACTGGAGGGGCGATCAGACCCCACCAACAGAGAGCTCTGTTGGTGGGGAGAAAAGGGGGGGGGGAAAATCACTGATTGGACCTCTTCCCCCTTATGTCCTGAGGCACAATATGTACCTGCGGTCGGGAAGACTGTACTCTCTGCAATCTTTCAATTAAGAGTACCTCTTCACTTACCCAACTAGCATGAGGATAAGCGGCTGCATATGGACTGTGTAATATCGTCCCCTGTTGTGACCCGTGTAGTGTGGATGGGGTTCCCTGTGTTGGCTTTCCCTCCCCCGGGACCGCTCTCCCCACCCTCTTTGTCACCTGGAAATGGGGCTTGATCTTGATTTTTACTTCTTGTTTCGAGAACCACCAACCCTCGGCTTTCCAGCCTTTCCGTGTGTATAGTTGTTTCGGAGACACCCTCTGTTGGTAGTTCCAGAGTGTGATGTTGTCCCCTGCGTCTCTCTGGTAGGAGAATTGACGCCTCCTGCTCGTTCCTCTCCAATCTGGAACCATCTCACTCTGCATAACCAAGACAAGGTACCCCTGAATCACACACTCCACCTTTTAACAAAACTTTGGATCGGTGCATCGATTCTGGGAGTGTGGCATTCAATAGCAGATTTACACTGCCATTCAATTCCCACTGCCCGCACAGCTGACCATTCAGACCTTTCACCCACATTGTGCCATGAAATTTGTTTTCTCCTGGCACAACTGCTCTTTTCCTCCATCCCTGCTTGGTCCATCTGTGCCAAGCGGAGGGAGGTGTGAAAGGATCAGTACCTTTGTCACCCAACATCAACATGTTTGGGCCTTGTATTCTCATTAACCCCTTATTATTCATGAGAATGTCCTCTCTTCGTTCTCCTAGGACGAAATGGCAACCTAGGATCACCATCAGCACGGTACTCTTCATTAGGAAAGCACCTCCTTGGGAAAGAAAAACATTAGCAATTTGCATTATGCTTTGCTCAGACAGTTTTGTTAGTCTCTTTCCAATTTCAGGTATCTCGTTTTTTTAGTCTCTTTCCAATCTCAGGAATCTCGCTGTTCTCCCAACTCAGATTGGCATCTGGAACCTTTCGCTTATCCGACTGACATCTCCATCTTTGCTGCCAGCACTGCAGCTGCCTCAATTCCATATTGCCAAACTCCTGAAATCGAAATACAAACAAATCAATTCTTATTAATGATTTGGGATTCGCCCTGCGGCTTGTACTCTTTACACTTTAAATTGATCAATATATACCGTAATTGATCTCGTTGCTTTATGGTTCTCATGAACTCTGTTTACTCTTATTGGTAAATTGGAGTTACAACCTCTCTTCCCTACCTAAGTACTATCCTCAGTACTTACCTGTTTAAAATATGCTCCCGCGGACTTCACCTTTGGAAGCTCTCACCTCATTGCAGGCTCCTTCCACATCCCCCCCTATCTGTACATACGCGGCCGTCGCATGCACAGATTACGGATGCCACACCTGTTGCTGCTTTGCAGGTGAGCCTGCAATGCTCTTACTCATTTCCGCATTTACTCATCTAGAACCTCATTGCGATACCAGCTCTGCTAGAAGTTCTGTGTGTTGCACCCTCTGATCAATGTTTGCCGTGCCACTACCCCCAGACTACAAAAAAAATGGCTGCCTCCCTGTAGGAAGGAGCACTTTGCACTTAAACTACACAGGGAGCAGGGCTAAGCATACCAGCGTCACATGCCTTTATGCAGATCCCTGAATGCCCACGTGGTAGGTAGTCATATGGCAAACACCGTACTGATACACTGTCACTCTGTAAATGGCAATTCTATTATCTGTATAATTGCCCCATGAACTGTGGTCAGTTCTTGTTCTTTGTGCTACACTTGGCAGGAGCTGGAAAAAAAATTATTTTGACCAATCAGTGGACTATAAAAACGCCCAAACAGTCCCAGCCCAGCATTGACCTCTTAGTCAAACTCTGGACCTGTCCACGACAAAAACCGGAAAAAAACGTTACCGCTCTGCAGCAGCGGCGACGGATACCTGGATTGGTCAACTCCCTTTTTTTTCCCCAACTCCGGCACCCCCCTGATGCACTGTCCCCCCTTTTCTCTATTAGGAACTCATGCTGCACCCCCCTGGTAAGGTGCCTCACTTAAAGGAATAATCCCATAAGCAACTCAGTACAGACCCTTTCCGGATCTGTGCTGCTCCGTGTCTCCCTGCACCTAGCTGGGAAACACTTCCTATCCGTGACCATGCTATTCTCACAGCAACTGCTTGGTGCACGTATCCTGGCATTCCTATCCCTGGACCCAGGCTATGGGGAAATATTCAGGATCCGAGATACTCAGTAGAATGTCTCATTATTTCTACCCCCCTTCCTTTCAGCTGCTCTGCCCGGAGCCGCGAGCACAGCCTGACGTGACGTGGATCCCCCCAGCCCCTCCTCCCCCCTGCCATGACGTGTGGGAGCCATGACTCTTGGGGGTGTGGGCCCTCCCCAATGCCGTCATTTTAAATCCTGGACTGCCAGCTAAGATGGCTTCTATCAATCTCCCGTAGCAACCTCTTAATCCTATACACATTAGGAGGAAAACAAAAGCAACAGAACAAACATTTCATGCATAGTTACGCATAGCATCAACACATATTGCAGAAAATCAGCATTCTGCTACCTACATTCCTGGATGTCTGCAAAAACCTAAGGAAAAAACCCCGTCTCAGCTGCAATTCTAAATGCTATATACCTTAGTATCACCCAGTGACGTGGAAATCTCTCTCTACATCACAGACATAACTCAGAACTACTAGAGCGCGCTGTATAACTCTAAACCACTTTAACTGTTACCATCCCAGCTAGAAACTTCTTCTGAAACGAACATTTAGCAGCCGAAGCTGACCAAACAACATTAAACGTATGCAGACATTTAAAAACATTTTAGCAGCACTGACTGGAACGAGAGAAGCTTGCTTTTCTCTCTACGCTTTCCACTACGCTCGTGCAGTCCCTTAGAAAAACGCACAGAGGAAAAAAAACCTTCCGACAGAGAAAACTGGCAGAGTACAGTAGCCCTTCATCCACTTTCCCAGCTCTAGCTATAAACTGTTATACACTGAATTAAACCTTCCAAGCGACCCAGAGACGTGGGCTGTGCCTTCCTGTCTACCCAGCTCACCTAAGAAAAAAACATACAGCACGCAGCTAACAAATGCTGCTAAAGACACACAGCGTGAAACCTGAACTGTCTCTTCACCTCACTTTTCTCCCTTTCTTTAACAGCCTCTCCCTCTCTCCTCTATTACTCGAAAGCCGCCCCCCCCCCTCTTCTGTGGGGCGCTCTACGCTAGACTAAAACACCACTGGCCTCCCTCCCAGCTGTCCTCACTGAACTGCTAGCTGCTACCAGCATAACACAGGAAGATAACACACAGCTGGGAAAAAAACCACTGTTAACATATAACAGACCCCAAACACTGCTACAAAATCAACATGTAATACCAAACACTTGCATTAGAATTAAACAAATGAAACACTATACTTGCCAGTGACTTGAGACGTTCTCCCCAAATGACCGTTCGTTACAGCATTGGTCAAGTTTTGCTTGCAAAGTTCTGGACCCCCCTCGGGCTACTGATTCCTTCGTTCAGCAGATCGTCACTACTACGGCACTTGCACCCAAGCCGCCGCCCGGGACAGCCCACGATCTGGATTTTGGCGTTAGGCAGGTGTACAATCACACCTATATTATTCAGTCCACGAACCTTCGCCACTGTAAGTACTCGAACGTCATTCCGTGCGCCCGGCTTCCTCGCAGCACCACTTATCTCTTCTCGATAAGTTTCCAGCGAGCGTCTCAGCGTCTCCTCCGCTTGTTACTGTGGAAGTCCTGGAAAACTAGATAACAGACTGACATCTGGCCCGGTCCTTGCCTGCCTTTTCTGCTAGACAGCGCTGGGTTCACGGCACCATTGTTATAAATCACCTATTTGCTTCGACACCAGCAACGTCTTATAGTTGCGTCTCATGGACTGTGAGATAACTTGACTCTCAACACAGCAAGCAGGAGATAGACTTTCCTCAGGCTTCTTCAATGTCTACAGAGTTTATTCAGGAAACAGAAATACAGATAGATACAGTTCATCATATCCTAGCCACGCCAATCTTCATGTTGCGTTACAAGCTTCTTGATTGAACTTCCTGCTGAAGTCAATCAGGTACCTTCTACCTAAACTACGTTACACTAGACTACCTATGTACAGCATACATTATATCAGATTACATATAGAATGAAAATACTTAGAGGTTCCAGTCAGCATTGAGAGCTAGTGTGAAAGTAAGAAGCAGAGTGAGCTCTGAGCGCCCACCTGGGTTTTAATACCGACTAGGAAAGAGTTAAATGTGACATCATCTTCGCCATCCCCTAGACCAGACTATTGGTTGAGCCCTATCGTGGTGTCATAATACCCACCTACTCGATTCATATTCAATGTCACCTTTCCTTTACTTACTGGAATTTGGTGTTTAGTAAAATATGGCTGATGTTTATTGTTCTAGTGGTGTACATGCACAGGTCAGGGAGACCTGTGGCCTTCTCCATAGAACAGCTTCTTGGTATGTTCTAGTTCTGCTGACAGAACTGCAGATTTTCTCTCTAAGAGAAAATCCCCTTAAAGGGCAGGTCTGCTCCCCAAGCCTTTTTGACTAACTCAGTCCAAATAACTGAGGCCTACTTAAATTATAACAGGGGGCACCTATCTAACCTATATTGGGGCAGCTACCTAATCTAACCTATACTGGGGGGGCAGCTACCTATCTAACCTATCCTGGGGGCACCTACCTAATCTAACCTATACTGGGGGGCACCTACCTAATCTAACCTATACTGGGGGGAACCTACCTAATCTAACCTATACTGGGGCACCTACCTAATCTAACCTATACTGGGGGGCAGCTACCTAATCTAACCTATACTGGGGGCAGCTACCTATCTAACATATACTGGGGGGGCACCTACCTATCTAACCTATCCTGTTGGGCACCTACCAGGGGCATAACTAGACATCACTGGGCCCCCCTGCAAAACTTTGGATGGGGCCCTCCCGCGAAACTTTAGATGGGGCCCCCCACCACCCTCGCTTTCTGCACAGGAAAACTGAGGACCAATGAGTTTTCCCCATGCAGATAAAAACACTTAGACTTAAAGAGACACTGAAGCGAAAAAAAAATTATGATATTATGATTTGTATGTGTAGTACAGCTAAGAAATAAAACATTAAGATCAGATACATCAGTCTAATTGTTTCCAGTACAGGAAGAGTTAAGAAACTCCAGTTGTTATCTCTATACAAAAAAGCCATTAAGCTCTACGACTTTCAAAGTCGTGGAGAGGGCTGTGTTCTGACTTTTATTATCTCAACTGTTATTGAACTATTTACTTTTTCTCTGCCCGAGGAGAGGTCATTAGTTCACAGACTGCTCTGAAAGAATCATTTTGAATGCTGAGTGTTGTGTAATCTGCACATATTAGAGAATGATGCAATGTTAGAAAAAACACTATATACCTGAAAATAAAAATATGAGAATATTTTCTTTGCTGCTAATCTCCTAGTAATTATTCATAGTACACAACCAATTCATTATATCATATATTTTTTTTCGCTTCAGTGTCTCTTTAAAGGGGAACTGAAGAGAGAGGTATATGGAGGCTGCCATGTTTATTTCCTTTTAAGCAATACCAGTTGCCCGGCAGCCCTGCTGATCCTCTGCATCTAATACTATTAGCCATAGCCCCTGAACAAGTATGCAGCAGATCAGGTGTTTCAGACTTCAAAGTCAGATCTGACAAGACTAGCTGCCTGCTTGTTTACTGGTGTTATTCAGATACTACTGCAGAGAAAAAGACCAGCAGGGCTGCCAGGCAACTGGTATTGCTTAAAAGGAAATAAACATGGCAGTCTCCATATACCTCTCTCTTCAGCTCCCCTTTAAAGGAAACGTCTGGCAATCTATGCTACCCCAAGACCTACTTACCCAGGGCTTCCTCCTGCCCCTTACAGCCGACATGTCCCTCATTGCAGCTTTGCTCCCAGTACATACATACACACACAGCTGTATTATTTTACTACATGAGAGCACATGCTATATGGAGGAACAACAATGACATGCTGAACATAAGATATAGTATCAATGTAACTTTGGCAAAACATTCAGAATGTCACTGATTGATACTGTTATTACGGGATCTTATGAGACAACAAGCTCTCAATGAGGCAGTGACAGTCAGACATCAATCTCCACTCCATTGCATTGTAAAAGTATTCAGAGGCCATAAAGTCATTAGCCAGTGTGATAAGAATCTAGGAATCATTTTGCTGAAAAGGGAAAGTCTACAAACAAAGGAGTCACATTTTGAAAAAAAGTTGTCTTTGTCAAGTCTTTAGAACTTTGCAGCAGTGAGTTTTACGAACCCTAGGGAGCAGGGACAGTGTACACATTCCAAAGTGTGTGAGTCCTTATCCGTGTGGTGGACACATCCAGTCAATATAACAATGGTGTGAGAGCAGAATACAATTTTTTTTCTCCATGCCCTTAGCTGTCAGTCTCTCAAACGTTTCCCCCCACGGGCCCCCTGTGGCGTCTGGGCCCACCTGCGGAGGCATCCCTTGCAGGGTCTATTGTTACGCCCCTGGCACCTACCTATCTAACCTATACTGGGGGGCACCTACCTATCTAACCTATACTGGGGGGCACCTACCTAATCTAACCTATACTGAGGGGCAGCTACCTAATCTAACCTATACTGAGGGGGCACCTACCTATCTAACCTATACTGGGGGGGCACCTACCTAATCTAACCTATACTGGGGGGCACCTACCTAATCTAACCTATACTGGGGGGCAGCTACCTAATCTAACCTATACTGAGGGGGCAGCTACCTAATCTAACCTATACTGGGAGGGCACCTACCTATCCTGGGGGGCACCTACCTATCTAACCTATCCTGGGGGGCCCCTACCTAATCTAACCCATACTGAGGGGGCAGCTACCTAATCTAACCAATACTGAGGGGGCAGCTACCTAATCTAACCTATACTGAGGGGGAAGCTACCTAATCTAATCTATACTGGGGCAGCTACCTATCCTTGGGGGCACCTACCTAATCTAACCTCTACTGGGGGGCACCTACCTAATCTAACCTATACTGGGGGGCACCTACCTAATCTAACCTATACTGGGGGGGGGGGGGGGCACCTACCTAATCTAACCTATACTGGGGGGCAGCTACCTAATCTGACCTATACTGGGGGGGCACCTACCTAATCTAACCTATACTGGAGGGGGCACTTACCTAATCTAACCTATACTGGGGGGACAGCTACCTAATCTAACCTATACTGGGGGGCAGCTACCTAATCTAATCTATACTGGGGGGGCACCTACCTATCTAACCTATACTGGGGGGGCACCTACCTATCTAACCTATACTGGGGGGGCACCTACCTATCTAAACTATCCTGGGGGGCACCTACCTATCTAACCTATACTGGGGGGCACCTACCTATCTAACCTATACTAGGGGGGCACCTACCTAATCTAACCTATACTGAGGGGCAGCTACCTAATCTAACCTATACTGAGGGGGAAGCTATCTAATCTATACTGGGGCAGCTACCTATCCTTGGGGGCACCTACCTAATCTAACCTCTACTGGGGGGCACCTACCTAATCTAACCTATACTGGGGGGCACCTACCTAATCTAACCTATACTGGGGGGGGGGGCACCTACCTAATCTAACCTATACTGGGGGGCAGCTACCTAATCTAACCTATACTGGGGGGACAGCTACCTAATCTAACCTATACTGGGGGGCAGCTACCTAATCTAATCTATACTGGGGGGGCACCTACCTATCTAACCTATACTGGGGGGGCACCTACCTATCTAAACTATCCTGGGGGGCACCTACCTATCTAACCTATACTGGGGGGCACCTACCTATCTAACCTATACTAGGGGGGCACCTACCTAATCTAACCTATACTGAGGGGCAGCTACCTAATCTAACCTATACTGGGGGCACCTACCTATCTAACCTATACTGGGGGGCAGCTACCTATCTAACCTTTACTGGGGGGCACCTACCTAACCTATACTGGGGGGCACCTACCTATCTAACCTATAGTGGGAGCATTAACTTATCTAACCTGTACTGGGGGCACCTACCTACTTAGCTAGCCTATACAGGTGACAACTATACTGGCTACCTATATTGGAGGCACCTACATAATTAAACTATACTGGGGGCATCTACCTATCTAACCTATGCTGGGGGCAACTATTATGGCTACCTATATTAGAGGCACCCACCTAGCTAACCTGTACTGGGGGCACCTATCTAACTTATACCGGGGACGCCTGCCTATCTAACCTATACTGGGGGCAACTCTACTGGCTAACTGTACTGGAGGCACCTACCTGGCTAACCTATACCGGGGGCTACTATACTGGCTCACCTATGCCTGGCTACCTATACTGGGGGGACCTATTGCTGGCTACCTATACTGAGGTACCTATTCTGGGGGAATCTATACTGAGTGCAACTAGACCTGGCTAACCTATACTGCGGGCACCCATACCTTGCTTCGGGGAGGGGGGGGGGCAATTTTTACACCCTCGCCCTGGGTGCATTTTAGCCTAGAAACTGCACTGTGTGGCGTGATGACGCTTCCTCTTTTCACCTCTGAATTAGCATCTTGTCATGTGACCTGCAAACTAGAGATGATAAGGGTATTAAAAAAATATATATAACACTAGTGACCTAAGCCCTTTTGAAAAGGGGCTCGAGGACCGTCACCAAGGCACGCGCCGTGTGCGTGCACACACGCCTCGTCTTACACACACACACACGCCGGCCCGTCCTACGGCCTGTCCCAACGGTTGTCAGTGCTTGACATGCACAGTAGCGCAAAAGCACTGACACACGGACAGATGCAGGGACACTTGTACTTCATATACTGTATATACTAGCAAACCTAGGCCCGTTTAAAAACGGGCTCTAGGTCTGTGTTTTCCCGCCACACGAGCGCCCGCCACGCATGTCTGTCGCACGAGCAACCGGCCACCCATTCACCCCCCGCACACCCAGCCGCCCGCTCGGCTCCCTGGCCATGCCCCCCCCTCCTGTGAGGCTGGCTCCGTGCTGCGCACATGCGCAGTAGCAGAAAGCACGGACCAGCTACACAGAGAAAGCCCCGCAGGGACACAGGGGGTTTATTATAGAGGATAGATACTGTATTGCCTATTTAATAATTTCATGAGACAGAAGCTTTATCGCTGGTGGTCCCTTGATTTCTCTGAATACAAAAGTAGGTAGATCAGCGCATCACCGGGCCGCCTCTGATTGGTATACTTACAGAGATGCGCCAAGCCCCCCATGAGACAACAAATGCACCTTGCACTAAAAACAGAAGCTGTGCATGTACATTAACATTAAATGCAAAACTATTAGATGGGAGCAGATAGCCGAAAAAAAATGTACAGTTTATGTTAACAGCGAACAATGGACAGCGCTACTTAAGACAGACTGCATTCAAATCACTACCAGCACGAAGTGTGCAAGGACTAGTTGTAGACAAAGGGCTCTATTCACAATAAGCAGTTCGGTAAAATCATTTTGGACTGTAAAATACCTCCTGCGGTTTTTTACACTTTTTTTTCCAAATTCACAAAAGTTTTCCCCCATAAAGCAGAAGTTTAGTAACAAACATGCCTCAATTCACTAAGCCCTGGTCTGTAAGTGTCACAGCAGGCAGGGAGATGTGTGTGTGACTTGGAGGTTTTCCGAACTGTGCATACAATCATTCCTTTAGATGTGCTGCAGCCACCAGGGGGAGCTCTTCTATGTGCTAAAATACAAATATGCACATCTAAAGGGATGCAGGGATGCCAGCAGAATTATTATTATTTATTGTATTTATAAAGCGCCAACATATTACGCAGCGCTGGACATTAATTTAGGTTACAGACAATATTTAGGGGTGACAAACAGCAATATGACATTACAGGAATACAAGAAAACCAGATCACACAGCACAGTATGAGTACAAGGTAATGCTTAGTCAGTCACTGGAGGGGAGCATGGAGATTAGGCGAGTTAGGTTCCCTCAAATGCATAGCATGGGTGCACAGTAATGGAGGTGCATGATCAGGTAGGACACAAAAGGAGGAGGACCCTGCCCAAAGGCTTACAATCTAGAGGGAGAGGTAGGGACACGAGAGGTAGGGAACCAAAGTTCGGCTGTGAGTTTAGAGCAATTGTGAGGGGTGGTAGGCCAGAGTGAAAAGGTGAGTTTTGAGGGCCTTCTTGAAGGTGTTGAAGGAGGGGGCTGCCCTAATGGGTGGAGGTAGGGAGTTCCATAGTGTTGGAGCGGCTCTTGAGAAATCTTGGAGGCGTGCATGGGACTGGGTGATGCGGGGGACGGTCAGGCGAAGTTCATTGGAGGAGCGGAGTGAGCGGCTTGGTGTGTATCTCTGAGTAAGATCAGAAATGTAGGTTGGACAGGTTTTGTGGACGGATTTGTAGGTCAGACACAATATCTTGAATCTGATTCTGGACTGGATAGGAAGCCAGTGGAGGGATTCACAGAGGGGAGCCGCCCTGGTGGAGCAATGGGAGGAGTGGATAAATCTGGCTGCCGCATTCATGATGGACTGCAGTGGGGCTATTCGGGTCATAGGGAGACCAGACAGAAAGGCATTGCAGTAGTCGAGGCGGGAAATTATGAGAGCATGGATGAGGAGTTTGGTGGTGGCAGGGGTCAGGAAAGGGCGAATCTTACAGATGTTACGAAGGTGGAAGTTGCAGGACTTTGTGAGGTTTTGGATGTGGGAAGTGAAGCAGAGTGCGGAGTCCAGGGTGACACCCAGACAGCGGGCTTGAGAGGTAGGGCGAATGGTAGTGTGGTTAACAGTGACCTGCACATCTGGGAGGTCCAGGTATGACCGGGGTGGGAAGATCATAAATTCCGTTTTGTCTAGATTAAGTTTCAGGAACCTAGTGGACATCCAGGAGGAGATGGCAGATAGGCAAGAGGAGACCTTGTCCATGGTAGTGGTGAATATGTCAAAGGTGTGGAGGTAGATTTGGGTTTCAGGAACCTAGCGGACATCCAGGAGGAGATGGCAGATAGGCAGGAGGAGACCTTGTCCATGGTAGTGGTGGATATGTCAGGGGTGTGGAGGTAGATTTGGGTGTCATCTGCATACAGATGACAGTTAAAACCCATGGAGGAGATAACCTTGCCAATGGAGGATGTGTATAGGGAGAACAGTAGGGGGCCAAGGACCAAGCCTTGGGGGACTCCCACTGAGAGGTGGTTGGGGGTGGACGAGGACTCATTGAAGGAGGTCGTGAAGGAGCGGTTGGAGAGGAAGGATGAAAGCCAGGTCCGGGCGAGATCGTGAATGCCCATGGATTGGAGGGACTGGAGGAGTAGGGGATGTTCTACTGTATCAAAAGCTGCTGAAAGGTCAAGGAGGAGGAGAATGGTGTATTTACCTTCAGCTTTAGCTAAGGCAAGGTCATTGACCACTTTGGTGAGAGCCGTTTCGATTGAGTGGGCAGGCTGAAATCCAGATTGCAGTGGGTCTAGTAGCGAGTTGGCATTGAGGTACTGGGTCAGGCATTTGTGAACTAGACGCTCAAGGAGTTTTGAGGCGAAGGGGAGGAGGGAGATTGGGCGGTAGTTGGAGGGTAGCGAGGGGTCGAGGGAGGGTTTCTTGAGCAGGGGCAGTACTGTGGCCTGCTTGAAGTCTGAGGGGAAGGTGCCTGTGGATAGGGAGAGGTTAAACAGGGTAGTGAGGACTGGGGCCAGATCCGTGAAGTGAGGCTGAAGTAGATCAGAAGGGATAGGGTCAAGGGGGGAGGTCTGCAGTAGGTGGTTGACTTCCTCAGTGGTAGTAGGAGTGAAGGAGGTGAGGGGAGGATAGGGTGGAGGAGGAGTTGGTTGTGAGCGGGTGGGAGGTGAAGATTGAAGATTGGATATTTCCTGACGGATGGAGACTATTTTGTTGGTGAAGTAGGTGGCTAAATCTGTGGCAGAGAGGGAGGAAACAGAAGGTAGGGAGGAAACAGAAGGTGGGGGGGGGGGGGGAGGGGGGGTTTAAGCAGGGAGTTGAAGGTGCCAAAAAGACGCCGGGGATTGGAAGCTTGTGCTCCGATGTGCTTGGTAAAGTATTCCTGCTTCGCATGAGCAAGGGCAGTGTGGAACTGCAGCAGGTTAGTCTTGTACTGTAAGAAATCCTGGTTTAGTCGAGTTTTCCTCCATTTTCGTTCCGTGGCACGTGTTTCCCTCTGGAGGTTGTGAGTATGGGTAGTGCGCCAGGGCTGGGGGTTAGGGGGTTGTTTGCGGCGGAATATTGGTGGAGCAGATTTCTCTAGGGCTGATGAGAGCGTTTGGTGATACTGAGCTGCAGCAAGATTAGGACAGGTTAGGGTGGGGTGAGTGGAGGAGAGGCCATGGAGGGAGTCAGCAAGGACGCCAGGGTTGAGCTTGCGTAGGTCTCGCTGCAATCGACCAGGTGGGTGGGCGGGTAGTTTGGAGGTGACTTCCGTGAGGAGGTTGAAGGTGAGACGATAATGGTCTGAGGGTGGAAATGGTGCGATGTCGAGGTCTGCAATGGTGGTGAATTTAGTGAATATAAGGTCGAGAGTGTGACGTGCAGTGTGAGTGGGGGCGTTGGTGTGTTGTACTAGGCCATGTGAGTTGGCTATGGTGAGTAGCCGGGTCACAACAGAGTTCTTGGGTTCATTGATGGGTATATTGAAATCCCCGAGGATGATGGTGGGGAGGTCAGAGGAGAGAATATGTGGGAGCCAGTAGGCAAGGTTGTCGAGAAATTGTCACGTGGAGCCCGGAGGGCAGTATAAGACTGCAACAATGGCTGGGAGGGGATTGTAGATGCGGATAGTGTGGGCCTCAAATGATGTGAATTGTAGGGAGGAAGGTGGAGTGAGGTCACGGAATGTGCAGGATGGGGAGAGGAGCAGACTCACCCCTCCCCCTGGCCTGTTGACTGGTCTGGGGGTGTGACTGAGGTGAAGCCCCCCGTATGAGAGGGCAGCCTCTGCGGCAGAGTCAGAGGGGGTGAGCCATGTCTCAGTGAGTGCGAGGATGGTGAGGGATTTGGAGAGGAAGAGGTCGTGGACCGATGTAAGTTTATTGCGGACGGATCTGGCATTCCAGAGACCGCAGGGTAGGGGGAGCATGTGTTTGTGAGTGGGATGGATGGAAATAAGGTTGGGGCGAGGATGGATGTTGAGGTTATTTGTGGACAGAGAGCTGTGAAGCAGGTCAGCAGGGGATGCTTGTCTGGCAGCAGGCTGCGGCCCAGGGTTAGGTGATATATCACCAGCAGCAAGTAAGAGTAGGAGGGAGAGAGTGAGCAAATGTGAATGGGATTTAAATGTTTGTGAGGTTTTTGAGCTGCTGGAGGGAGAGAGATTTCAGGAGAGCTAACAGTTCATGAGAAGCTGAGTAAGGTGAGGAAAGCAGAGCAGGTGAAATGAATATGGAATGTGGTACACTGGGAGGATGCATATTGCAATGCAACTTGTAGATGTTTGCAGAATGGTCAGTGTCAGGAACCGGCCCGCGGCACGCCTGCGTATACGGTTCCCGACTGCGGGTTTGACCAGATTAAGCGGGGAACAGCCTTATTTAAGCTACAAACAAGGCTGGAACCCCTCAAAACACCTCTCACTGCCACCACTAGCGTTGCTAGACACTTCCACTCTGCTGTCGAGTCCTCAGCGCGCACTCCGCGTTTTCGTATTTGGGTCAGCTTTGCGCTTAGGCCAAATACGGGAACGCCACGCACCCACACACACACACAGTTGCAATCTTACACTGTCGTGAAGCAAAGACCCACTAACAGTCGTTCCGAACGATACTGTTAGCTACTCGCACTGGCGTTGTTCGTACGTTGGGTCAGCTGCGCGCTTAGGCCAACGTATGACAAACGCCCCCACACACAATGCAATTACAATTTCCTACGGTAGTGTTGCTCAAGCGTACAATTAGGCATGAACTTATACACGGTTACACTTCAGTCTCTTCTAGGCTATGAGTGTTAGTTTAGTACGGCAGAAGTCAAACTTATTAAATAATAATTTAATATTTCAGAAAAAACATAAAACAGTGCAGAACTGAATATATACAAAAAGATTACAAAAAAACAAAGTAAAAATAGTTACAAGATAAAATGTACAAAGATAACACACAAAGCGATTTTGCTTACCAAAATAAACGGGAAATAAACGTACCAGCGTATCGATCTGGTGTTGTTGCGGGCGGTACGCACTTCTGGTCAGGAACCAGGTTAGTTCTAGCCGTGTGAGCTACCTCCAAGAACTACAAGTTGTGGCTATCCTAGCTGCGGTTTTATACTATGAAATACGCCTGGAGGCTGTAAGCCTGTGTGGACGGGGGGAAGCTAGATTTAATAACATCCTCAGACATAATTTGATTTCCCAGAGATCTGACATCCACATGTGAACAGTGTCCTATACAACAAAAGACTTTGTTAACCTCCCATCTCCCCAGGTTACAGGTGACAATTGATTAAGGCTTTCACATTGCAGCAGGATGTCCTGTGTGATCTGCTTCAAAGCAACTGTCTGATTAAGTGTTTCCTAATTACCTGTTTTCTGGCTGTCCAGAGGAACTGTATGCTAATGTCCCAGCCCCCTGCTTCCAGAGATATTCAATTTCCACAGGTAAAAAATGGTATCAAAAGGACTTCACCCATTTCTAATAGCCTGTCATGTACATTTCAGAGGTTCCTGTGTTAGTCTCCAGACACTGGTCCTCTGGCTTAGTGTATTGAGACAATGGGCCATCTCCTGAGTTCAAACAGCCAGGCAGATAATCCCATTAGCACTCTCAGAGGAACTGCATACAGACTCAAAGCACCTCATGGTCAAGACAATCACCCATTTCCTGGCCCCAAGCAACTCAAGGTAACAGCTCCCTTCTGGCAGACTTACACGGAACACAGGCAGAAAAATGAAAGAATATATTCCTTTATTCCTAACATCATCAGCACCCCAATATATCACCACAGTCAGCTTCTTCTGCATTGATACACTGAAAGACCCACCAACACCCCTGTCGCATCCAATCAGCGTGAGAAGCTGTGTGGCTCTCCCTATTGGCTGCCTGGCTCTCCCCAAAGGCTGTCTGTGAGGGCCCGTTTCCACTATCGCAAATTCGCATGTGCATCCCCCATGCAAATTCGCATGGGCTAAACAAGTGGATGGAACTGTTTCCACTTGTCAAGATTTCTGAGCGTTTTTCTGTGCAGAAAAAATCTGCACGGCAGAGCCATCAGAATTCGCATACCGCTATGCGATTTGCATACAATGTATTTAATAGGAAATTCGCATGCGGTTTTGGTATGCGAATTTTCATGCAAATTTCGCATACGATTTCGCATAGAAACAATGGAAAAGCACACAGGCACTGCCATGGTTAAATTCGCATACATAGTCATCCATGCGAAATCGTATGCGAATTTGCATGAAAATTTGCATACAACTGCATGCGAAATTCACATCTGCATGCAACTTTTTTCCGCGGCGATTCCCACCGCACAAGTGGAAACGGGCCCTGAAGTTACCGAACAGAGACAGCATGAGAAGAGACAGTCATTGGCTGCTGTGGGCTGGAGAAAATTACCGAACACTTTTGCCCAGTAAATGACATGCAGAAATCTTTGTCAATTGACATTTCCCGAGGTAATTACCGCACAAGTCGGTAATTTACCTCACTAGTCGGGAACAGTGATTTTCTGTGCAGTGATGGGTTTAGTGAATTGTAACTTGGAAAGGTGATCAGTAGAATCAGCTGTTTTGAACATTACCGAATGGGCTCTATTCACAATACGCAGTTCAGTAAAATAATTTTGGACAGTAAAATACCTCATGCGGTATTTTATAAGTTTTTCTTCCAAATTCACAAATGTTTTTCCCCATGAGGCAGAAGTTCTGTAATTTACTGAACAAACATGCAATTCACTAAGCCCTGGTCTGTAAGTTTCACTTACCAGCCTTCTAGCAGAGCAGCAGGCAGGCAGGGAGCTGTGTGTGACTCGGAGGTTTTCCATCCTGTGCATACTGTTATGCCTTTAGATGTGCTGCAGTCACCAGGGGGAGCGCTTCTGTGTGCTACAAAACAAATATGCACATCTAAAGGGATGCAGGTATGTCCATAGAGTTGTCTGCTTTTTCTACTTTGATACACTTAGGGCTCAGCCCCACTATAAATGCTGGCTGAGCGCTGAAAGACCCACTGGCATCCCTGTTGAATCCAATCACAGTGAGAAGCAGGCTGTGTGGCGCTCTCTCTATTGGCTGCCTGGCTCTCCCCAAAGGCTGTCTTATCAAATCCACCGCACAGAGACAGCATGGGGAGAGCCAGTTATTGGCTGCTGTGAGCACACTTTTGTCCGGTAAATGACATGCAGAAATCTTTGGGCTCTATTCATAAAAAATTTGTGGTGAAAAAACTCCTGGAGGGAAAATACCGCAGAGGTATTTTAGACTTCTGGGTGGGCATTCATAAAAATGTTGGCAGCTGCGATGCAAGTGCGGAGATCTCCCGCTGAAGGCTGGCGGTAAGCTGTCGGAAGGCATGCGGAAACACTCCGGCAGAGTCCCTCCGTGCACTGCTCTCTCTGGGAGGTCTGTCCCATTCACTTGTATGTAATCCGCAGGCTTTGAAGAAGCGGTATTTCCCATCCACATACCGCTTCCTCTAATCGTTTTGAATGGCCATTTTGTTACTTATTTCTAGATAAATCTAGAAAAACACTGCAGAAGGCGGAAATTTCTCGCTCTGCTGGGGGATTGTAGATTTTCATGCGGGAACAGCTTTTATAAAGGCCCACTTTGCTAAATGGTCGGGAAAGTCCGCTGTTTTGAGCGGAAAACTTGCGGTAACGGTTTATGAATAGAGCCCACTGTGAATTGACATTTCTTGATATTTTTGGAGGTAATTTCCGCACAAGTCGGTAATTTACCTCACTAGTCAGAAACACTGATTTTCTGTGTGGAGATAGGTTTAGTGAATTGTAACTAAGGCCTCTTTTCTACAAACTGTTTCTAGGCAGTGACATGCCTCTCACAATTGCTCACTGCTGCCTGGTAACTGCTTGTCACTGCCTGGTAACTGCTCGCTGCTGCTTGGCAACTGCTTGCTGAGCACACAGCTCAACAGTTCGTGGAAAAGAGGCCTTAGGAAGGTGATCAATAAAATCAGCTGTTCTTAGCATTAACGAATACGGTAATGCTTTGTGAATGGAGCCCAAAGTACACACCCTGCATTCAAATGAGATGCACCTGACTACCACTTTCAGCTAGCTGCTCCCATCTAATAGCTTTGCATTTAAAGGACAACTGAAGTGAAAGGGATTTGGAGGCTGCCATATTTATTTCATTTTAAGCAATATCAGTTGCCTAGCTAGCCTGCTGATCCTTTGCCTCTAATACTTTTAGCCAGAGACCCTGGACAAGAATGCAGCAGGTCAGGTGTTTCTGACATTATTGTCAGATCTGACAAGAATAGCTGCATGCTGGTTTCTGGTTATTCAGGATACTACTGCAGCCAAATAGACCAGCAGGGCTGCTGGGCAACTGGTATTGTTTAAAAGGAAATAAATATGGCAGCCTCCGTATACCTCTTTCTTCAGTTCCCCTTTAATGTTAATGTACATGCACAGCTTCTGTTTTGGGTACAAGGTGTGTTTGTTGTCTCGAGGGGGGCGCATCTCAGTAAGGCCTCTTTTCCACGAACAGTTGATAGGCAGTGAAATGCCTCTCAACCTCTCACAACTGCTTGCTGCTGCCTGGCAACTGCTCACTACTGCTTGGTAACTGCTCACTGCTGCCTGGCAACTGCTTGGTGAACACACTGTTCAACTAGCCGTGGAAAAGAGGCCTAAGGCCTCCTTTCCATGAACTGTTGATAGGCAGTGAAATGCTTCTCAAACTCTCTCCACTGCTCACTGCTGCCTGGTAACTGCTTCTTGCTGCATGATAACTGCTTACTTCTGCCTGGTAACTGCTTGCCGTGCACACAGCTCAACAGTTCGTGGAAAGGAGGCCTCTGTATACCAATCAGAGGTGGCCTGGTGATGCGCTGATCTACTTTCTTTTGTATTTTGCATTTCACTTCATGTTGAACCCAGGTTATGCATGGTTTTAATTTAGTTAGAGCTTGGGCCCCTCTCAGCCAAGGATGACCTCATCGTGTTGGGAGGGTCGAGTACTTGATCATTTGCATGCAAGCTATTATGGAAACTTAGGCCTCTTTTCCACGAACTGTTGATAGGCAGTGAAATGCCTCTTGAACTCTCACAACTGCTCACTGCTGCCTGGAAACTGCTTGTTGCTGCCTGGAAACTGCTTGTTGCTGCCTGATAACTGCTCGCTGCTGCCTGGTAACTGCTTGCTGAGCACACAGCTCAACAGTCCGTGGAAAGGAGGCCTAACATCCTCCAGTTGTAGTCAGGTGCATCTCATTTGAATACAGGGTGTGTACTTTGTCTACAAATAGTCCTTGCACACCTCGTGCTGGTAGTCATTTGAATGCAGGCTGTCCTTTATTTTTCTGGTCTATTGGAGTGGCTAAGTGGTAAAATGCAGGTTTATTGTCCAACATGTAGACCATTTAAGTATGGTGACCAGACGTCCCGCTTTTAGGGTCCGCTGTCCCGGGCAGCATTGTGTCCCGGGAAACGTCCCGCTTTTTGCCACAGGTCGTCCCGGCTGCAGGACTCTGGTCACCATCGGACTAATTCTGGTAGGCGTGGCCACCCAGCAGCTCAGCTTTGCCCCCAGCTTGCTCCACACTCGCCCTTCAATCCGCGCTATCCGGCCGCATCAGCCATGTACCTCAGGCAGTGTGCTGCCATTCACCATGCCTGCCAGCTCCGCCCCCTAGAGTGCTGCCCTTCCCACCTCGTAATCGGAGTGGCCGCCTGCTACTCACCCTCCGGCCACCACGAGGAAAGCAGCTACATGAGGAGAAGAAAAGGGTGAGAGCTCCCTGTCAGTGTCTTCTCCTCACCTAGTGTCACCCTCCACCACCCAGTCCTTGGGTATCATTCATAAAGCATTTCCGCATGCGGAAATTCTGAAAACAGCCGACTTTACTGAGCACTGAGCAAAATCTTCATTCATAAAGGCTCTTTCCGCATGAAAAGCTGACATTCCCGAGCAGAGCGATAAATCACCGCCATGTCACAAAACAAAAAATGTCAATTCATAAATAATCCCGCAAGCGGTATGAGGACGGGAAATACCGCTCCCATGGATGTGGCGATAACCAAGTTAAGTTAATGGAGACACAGACCTCCCAGGCAGTTGCAGTAGAGCGGAACACGGAGAAATGTATCAACTCGGCAGCTTCCTGTGTCTCCGCAAGCCTACCGCCATCCTAGTTCTGGAAATCTCCGCAGTGCTATCGCACCTGAACACTTTTTTATGAATGACCACCCAGAAGTCTAAAATACCGGCAGCTGTGTTTTCCCGCATTGATTCTCCTTACTGACAGCACTTTTATGAATGATAGCCCTTGTCACCCTTCCCACCTATTGTCACCCTCCCCCACCCAGTCCTTGTCACCCACCCGACCTATTGTCATCCTCCCCCACCCAGTCCTTGTCACCCTCCCCAGCTAGTGTCACCCTCCCCCACCCAGTCCTTGTCACCCTCCTCACCTAGTGTACGCTGACCAGACGTCCCGCTTTACTCGGGACAGGTCCCGGATTCGGGGTCCCCTGTCCCAGGCTGCATGAGGTCCCGGGAAACGTCCCGCTTTTAGCTGCTAATTGACGCCGCGCCAGTTCATAGCCCGCCCCGCTCCAGCAGCCTGCATAGTGTTCCGGCAGGCAGAGTGGGGCTACAGGAAGATGGCGTCCGAAGCCCTATACCGGAGACTATTTGTGTCTCCAGTACAGGGCTTCAGGCGCCATCTTCCCGTAACCCTGCTCTGCCTGACTGTCAGCGCGGGAGATTGGAGGAGGATCGACCGGGGAGCTGCACGCCAGAGGCTGGGAGAGAAGACTTCTGTCAGGTGAGTAAATTCTTTTTTTTTTTTTTTTTTTTTTTTTTTTTTGCTGTGTCCGAAATTGCGTTTATTTTATGCTGAAATGTGTCCCAAATTGCATTTGTTTTCTGCTGAAATGTGTCCCAAATTGCATTTGTTTTCTGCTGAAATGTGTCCCAAATTGCGTTTATTTTCTGCTGAAATGTGTCCCAAATTGCGTTTATTTTCTGCTGAAATGTGTCCCAAATTGCGTTTATTTTCTGCTGAAATGTGTCCCAGCTATGATTAAGGAGCCATGTAGAGCTCCGATACGCGTGAGCCTTTGTCTGTGTTTTTGCTGATGTGTTCAATAAAGTCGGAGAGATCTTTTTACCCTACAACGGTGTAGCGGGACATCCCTTTCTTTGTTGCTGCTGTTGGGAGTCCCAGGCTCCCGTTGGTTGCATTGGTGGTTGCAGCGATCCATACCACTTTCTTGTGTCCCAAATTGCGTTTATTTTCTGCTGAAATGTGTCCCAAATTGCGTTTATTTTCCGCTGCAATGTGGCCCAAATTGCGTCCGTTTTCTGCTGAAATGTGGCCCAAATTGCGTCTGTTTTCTGCTGAAATGTGGCCCAAATTGCATTTTCCTGCTGAAATGTGGCCCAAATTGCGTTTGTTTTCTGCTGAAATGTGGCCCAAATTGCGTCTGTTTTCTGCTGAAATGTGGCCCACATTGGCCTCAATTCACTAAGCTTTATCAAACACTTTATCAAACATTTGATAATTTACCTCATGGGTAAAATCTAATTTTGAATTCGCTAAGGTGTTGTATATTTATCAAGTATTTTATCGATAAAACATTCAATAGATCTATAACACCTTAGTGAATTCAAAATTAGATTTTACCCATGAGGTAAATTATCAAACGTTTGATAAAGTGTTTGATAAAGCTTAGTGAATTGAGGCCATTGCGTCTGTTTTCTGCTGAAATGTGGCCCACATTGCGTTTGTTTTCTGGTGTCTGGGGTAACTGTTGCTGCATTTATTATTTAATGGTCATAGTTGGCTATATTTGCGCGTACATTTGAATTCGGCGCTGGTAGACTTGGGCGTAGGATCAAGCTGTTATATGGCTGGTCCTGCTTCTGCACAAGTCCGGGCCGTTTTAATTACTATTCCCCCTCCAGGCCGCCATGGATAGTGGGGGAATGAAATAATTCGGCTTCCAGCGATTGCTGGAGGCCGAATTATTGTGTTTTTTAAGCAACTTCAGAAGACGGAGCCGACCTTCCTCACTGAGCGCCGCTATAGACTGATTCCCATTACAGTCTATGGCGGCGCTGGCTGCGCCCAAAGCTAGCAGCGCTGAAAAGCACTGCTCCGATATTTGCTGCTTTGGGGTTACGGTTACGCTCCGCCCATACAATGTCATGGCCATGCCCATTTTTTGGCAAACCCCCCCCCCCCCCCCCAGCATCTTGCAAAGATTTTTATCTGATGTGACTGTGTAGGCATGGCTCTCCTACTACATGGAAGAGGGTAAAATTGGTCTGTGATCTTTCATTTTCCAAAGACTTTTATCTGATGTGTGTACGCACCTTTACAAACAGATGCAAATTTTAACGCGTTTCCGCATTAAAATCTGCATGCAAACGCGTACGAATTTACATCCGCATTTAAATTCTTTTTCCGCAGCAGAATCGCACCACACTAGTGGAAACGGGCCCTCAGCCAATATTCTTCTGCTGACCGTTACTAAATGTTTGTATGATTCTTACACTTTGGGCTCTATTCTCAATCACTTCCCGCATGCTGTAAAGGACATGAGGGAAGTTACCGACCAAAATAACGGCAAGTTCACATTCACAAAATTTACCGCATGTTTTTTCCGCATGCGGAAAAAGTGCGGAGAAAATGCGGTAAATGTGCGGGATTCATGCGGAAAAAGTTCCGCAAAAGTCGGTATTTTCCGCAAAAGAAAATCTATTCACAAAACAGTTCAGGCGCATCATTTTGTTGTTATTTACCTTTTTTTATTACCTACAAGTATTAGGTGATATATTCTGCATCCCATTGATTTTAATGAAGTCTGGAGGCTTAAGGGCTGTGCTTGCTGGACTTTGATTTTTTTTTTTTCTTAACTATTTTTCATGCAACCTTTTTACCGCATGTTTACCGCACGTTTAATGGCTGTTTACGCATCTTTTTTACCGCATGTGGAAAACATGCGGAAAATTTTAGTGAATGTGGAAAAAATGCGGAGTTTACCGATGGCGGAAATTTTGCGGTAATTTTGCCTCTTTGTGAATAAAGCCCTTTTACAAAAAGGCATGCAGTAACAGATTTTTTTACCGCAAAATTAGCGCCAGCGGTAATCTCCGCATTTTTTCTGCATTCACTAAAATTTTCCGCATGTTTTCCGTATGCGGTAAAAAAGACGCGGAAACAGCCATTAAACGTGCAGTAAAAAGGTTGCATGAAAAATAGTTTAAAAAAAAATTTCAAAGTCCAGCAAGCACAGCACTTAAGCCTCCAGATGTCATTAAAATCAATGGGATGCGAAATATATCACCTACTACTTGTAGGTGATAAAAAATCGGTAATTAACCCTGAAATAATGCGTCTGAAATGTTTTGTGAATGTGGATTTTTTGGCGGAAAATACTGACTTTTGCGGAACTTTTTCCGCATTACTACCCAGGGGCGGACTGGCCAGGGGGGAAGGGGGGCAATCTCCCCCCAGGCCCCCTTTCATTCAGTGATTTAGGGCCCATACAGTGTCTGGTGTATTCAGGTTTGTTGTTATAAGGCAATGTGAAACACTTTGCTAGCTGATAAAAGTGCAATTAGAGGGCTGGTAAATATACACAGCATGATGCAGTGCTTGCCTGGAGGGTCCGTGGGCAAACATCTGTCTTGTTTCTCCCCATTGTTCTAATGACTGCATGTGTGGACAAGGCTTTAAACAAGTTGAAAAGTTTTTGACAGTCCCTAGACTCCAGGAGGGCTGCTTTCTGACTTGTGTAAGAGACTGGCAGGGACAGGAGTCATATTATAGGCAAGTAGCCTCTGTGTGATGTGAGACTGCAATACAGCTCTGCTCTATCTCAGGCTATTCTCAGTCTCTCTCCACTCCTCCTCTCTCTGAGCTAGTGCACGCCAAAATCACAATAGCAATCGCTAGCAATTTACAAGTGCGATTTTGTGAAGCGATTTTCAGAGCGATTTTTGAATGAATCGCTCCAAAAAATGCTACATGCAGTGTGTTTGCGATTTTTAAAAAAAATCACAATGCTGCTATGAGAACACCGTCATAGGGTAACATTAGCCAAGCGCTTTTCACATCACTGTCGATTTGAAAATCGCTCAGAAGCACTCTTGGTTGGCACCAGCCCTCTTCTCATTCACCTTTGTTTCCCTCTTCCCCTAGTGCTGGCTGGCTGTGTCTTCTTCTTATACAGGAAAGCTAAATAAAAGTGCAATCCTGGTGAGGCAAATTATTGATATTATTATTATTTAGTATTTATATAGCGCCACCATCTTCCGCAGCGCTGTACTGAACATATTGACTTGTCACTTAACTATCTTCTTCCTTCTCTTTCAGCTTTTCTCTCCTCACCGTTTCTCCCCTTCTCTGCATAAGGTCTCAGACACGCTATAAGCGCTTTTCTGAGCGATTTTACCGCGATCATGATTTTAATGTAAGTCAATGGAAGCCCTTTTTAAAAAAGCTCTCAGAAAGTTCTGATGGCTAAAAAGTGCTCAAAAAGTCTGAGCCCCTAGTATTTGTAAGTATTTGTATGCTGCGGGTAAGTTGGGCGCCAGGAGCGCCGAATGATGGCTCTTCCTGCTGCCACTAAACTCCCTGGCGGTGTTAAATACTATTCCCCCTCCGAGTCGTTGCAACTCTGAGCAGTGGCGTACCTACCGTCAAGCGGCAGGGGCGGCCCGCACCGGGTGTCTTCATAGTAGGGGGTGACACCCGGAGTCCTGTGTTGCCGCCCCTGCCGCTGCCCAAATTTTACACCCGCCGCTGCCGCCGCCCGCTCCCCCCCCCCCCGCGGCCGTCCCCGCTGACAGCCCCCCTTTTCCCCTCATCCCCCCCGGCCGTCCCCGCTGACACCCGCCCGGCCGTCCGCGCTGTCAGGCAGGAGCAGCCCAGCTTCAGACCTCCGACCAGCCGGCGACCACTATGCGGGCGCTAGGACCTAGCGGACACCGCACTGATATGCGGAAGTGACATCACTTCCGCATATACAGCGTGGTGTTCACCGAGATCGGTGTGCCCGCTCTAACTGGTCGCCGGCTGATACTGAGGTCTGAAGTTGGGCTGCTGGTGAGTGAAGGGCACCTGTCGCTATCTAACCTGAGGGGTCCCTGTCACTATCTAACCTGGGGGGTCGCTGTCACTATCTAACCCTGGGGGGTCCCTGTCACTATCTAACCTGGGGGGTCGCTGTCACTATCTAACCTGGGGGGCACCTGTCGCTATCTAATCTGGGGGGTCGCTGTCACTATCTAACCTGGGGGTCGCTGTCACTATCTAACCTGGGGGTCGCTGTCACTATCTAACCTGGGGGTCGCTGTCACTATCTAACCTGGGGGTCGCTGTCACTATCTAACCTGGGGGTCGCTGTCACTATCTAACCTGGGGAGTCGCTATCTAACCTGGGGGGCACCTGTTGCTATCTAATCTGGGGGATCCCTGTCACTATCTAAACTGGGGGTCCCTGTCACTATCTAAACTGGGGGTTCATGTCACTACACACACTGGGGGTCGCCAGTCACTACTTGAACTGGGGGGCTCCTGTCACTACCTAAACTGGGGGGTACCTATCACTAACTGAACTGGGGGGCTCCTGTAACTACCTAAACTGGGGGCTCCTGTCACTACCTTAACTGGGGGGCTCCTGGCACTACCTAAAGTAGGGGGCACCTCTCACTACCTAAACTATCTAGGCCAGCCAGCCCAACATAACCACCAGCCAACCAGCCCAGAATAACTGGCAAAAAGGCCACAGCATCACCACCAGTCAGGCTAGCATTTACTTCAACCAGCCAGCCCAGCCACAGCATCACCGCCAGCCAGCCCAGCCACAGCATCACCGCCAGCCAGCCCAGCCACAGCATCACCACCAGTCAGGCCACAGCATCACTGCCAGGCCTTTCAGCCCACACATCATCCCCAATCCAGACAAAAATAGTATTGCCAGCCAGGCACAGCAGCCAGTAGAGGAGAATTCAGAAGCCAGGTGAGAGGTGTCTACCATATTAAGGGGGCATTCTGCCCATTTATGTGAAATGCTGTCTATTTATGTGCCTCATGACTGCTGAATTTGTCTTGTTGGGGGACTCATGGTTACTGGATTTGTCTTGTTGGTGGCCTCATGATTGCTGAATTTGTCTTGTTGGGGGCCTCATGATTTGTTGGGGGCCTCAAGATTGCTGAATTTGTCTTGCTGGGGGCCTCATGATGGCTGAATTTGTTTTGTTGGGGGCCACATGAATTTGTTGGGGGCCTCAAGATTGCTGAATTTGTCTTGCTGGGGGCCTCATGATTGTTGAATTTGTCTTGCTGGGGGCCTCATGATTGCTGAATTTGTCTTGCTGGGGGCCTCAAGATTGCTGAATTTGTCTTGTTGGTGGCCTCATGATTGCTGAATTTGACTTGTTGGGGGCCTCAAGATTGCTGAATTTGTCTTGTTGGGGGCCTCAAGATTTGTTGGGGGCCTCAAGATTGCTGAATTTGTCTTGTTGGGGGCCTCATGATTTGTTTGGGGCCTCAAGATTGCTGAATTTGTCTTGTTGGGGGCCTCATGATTGCTAACTGCGAGACTATGGGAAAAGCTGAATCATCATCATATGAGACAATAGCATTAAACCTGCTTTTTTTAGCTTTTTAAAACCGAAAATAAAACTAAGGGGTTCTAAAAAAAAATACATTTTCAGGAGTAGGATGGATGAAATTGTTTATCTTCTCAGTTTATTTTCAACTTGTATTTTCCATAATGTTCATGTATGAGTTCAAATGTTTGTATTTAGTTTAAATTGCTGTTGGCACTTTGCGATAGATAAGTGACTTTTCGCCACCACTGTCCTAATCTAATGTCCCACCATTGCTAAGTTCATGTAAACTTGTCTCCACCCGTGACCACACCCACATTTTGGTCTATGACCACACACATTCTTCGCGCAACGTAGCCCCAATTACGGGGGGGGGGGGGGGAGGGGTGACTGTGGATAATCAGCACCGGGTGCCAAATACCCTAGGTACGCCACTGACTCTGAGGGAGGTGTAATTTGGGGTACGGCTATCACCGGAGCCCCGAATTTCCCTTACGCGCCCCGCGCAGCATATTATTGCTGCTATGGGGCTCCTAGTTTGGGTAACCGGTGCTGAGCGCCGTGCACCAAAACCACCTGCTTTGCCTTCTCTCTCCTCTCTCCAATCTTGTTATTAGAAACCATAATCTAAAGCTGGCCATACATGCATCAATTGTTACGGACAGATTCTTTCACTATGATCGATTCATAATGGCTTTTCCACCTGTCAGTACTGAGTATGGATGTGTCCTATAGGGTTTCATACTATAGTGAAGTGGGTCGTGGGCAGGCAGTGATTCACTGCCACTGACCACCAATAAAAAGCAGGAAAGCAAGGCATGGATTTTGGGGGGGAGTGAAAACAGTGATGAAAGGAGGGATACCGGGAAGTCATTGAGAATAGAGCCCTTTGTCTCAGGAAGCGAGTTGAAATTTCCACAAAGAGGACACAAAGGCTACCATTCATAAAGCATTACCGCATGCGGTAATGCTGAAAACAGCCGACTTTCCCGAGCACTTAGCAAAGTGTCCATTCATAAAAGCTGATTCCACATTTTAAAAGCTACAATTGCTGACCTGGGAGATAAATTACCGCCTTGTGCAGTGAACACCTTCAGCAGATGTTGTAAAATGTAATTAAATGTCAAGTCATAAAGATTAGAGCAGGCGGTATTGACATAGAGAAATACCATCTGCTTTAAAGAGGTGATAAGCCAGTTGAAGAGGTGATAAGCCAGCAGATAAGAACAAAGTGAATGGGGACATATCTCCCCCAGGCAGCAGCAGTAAGAGCAGAACAAACAAGGCTTTCCAGAATACCCCAGGCTGTGTTTTTAACCTCTCGGGTACCTGTTTTCAAATATATTTCACTTCAGAAAGCCTGCATGTGTAAAGTTTCTTGAAGTTTTTCTAAATTGTGGCAATTTCAGAGATTGTTTAGAAAGACTAATAGACAGATTCAGAGAAGATTCAGGGCTGTCAGAGGCAGTAAAAAAAAATGCACATCTAAAGGGAAGTTGGGGCTGCATCTTTTATTGTAACGCTGTCTCTGCATGGAGTCCAGGTATGTAACAAATCAGCCAGCTCATTAATGTAACAACTCAGCCTCATGTTACCAAAAACTCAGCATTTCTACTAGAGATGGCCCGAACGGTTCACCGGCAAACGGTTCCCGGCGAACTTCCGGTGGTTCGCGATCGCGGAGAACCGCAAACTTTTCCAGAAATTTGGTTCGCTCCCCCTTTATGCACCATTGGGGTCAACTTTGACCCTCTACATCACAGTCAGCAGGCACATTGTAGCCAATCAGGCCACACTCCCTCCTAGAGCCACTCCCCCTTTATAAAAGGCAGGCACCGCCGGCCATAATACTCACTCGTGTGCCTGCAGTAAATAGAGAAGGGACAGCTGCTGCAGACTCTCTCATAGGGAAAGATTAGTTAGGCTCGTGTAGGCTTCTTAGCTTGCTCCTTGCTGATTCTTATTGCTAAAATAGCACCTCACAACAGCTCTTTTGAGAGCTAATCTTGTTCTTGTGATCTATTTTTTTTTCATTGTAATACCCAGTACTGCATATACCTACCTACCTGTTGTTCACAGTGCATCCACCTACCTACGTCAGTTGAGCACATGCAGTGTTACTGTGCCTGTCCACTACCTGTCTGTGTGTGACAGGTGCACATTGTAATACCCATCACTGCATATACCTGCCTGTTGTGTTCAGTGCACCCACCTACCTACCTAGTGTGACATACCACTCCGTTCATACCTGGTGATATTGTATTAGTCAAGCCAGTGCATACCTTTCACTTCACCCCCCCCCCCCGATATGGACACAACTGACAAAACAGGCAGAGGTAGAGGCAGACCCAGAGGAAGGCCACCCGACAGGTCTGTGCGAGGTCGTGTTGATGTGATTTCGTGCGGCCCTCGACCAAGGTACAGTGCTCAGAAGAAGGCACGTTCCATCAACTCCCAAGATTGTCAGGACGTGGTTGACTGTTCAACACAGAACACCTCATCTTCCGCAGCCACCAGTTCTACTACCAGCACCACATCCATTGCATTTGACACTTCGCAGGAGTTAATTGGTGGGGAATTAACTGATTCACAGCCATTATTGTTACAACCAGATGAAGGCGCTAAGCAAGTTACACCACCTCATATGTCTGAGTTAGGTGGCGACACTATGGACGTAACGTGTGAAGATGATGAAGTACCTGCTGTTGGTGCAGTTTTGGAGGTGTCTGAGGCAAGCGAAGCTGGGCAGGATGATTATGATGATGATGATATGGATCCCACGTATGTTCCCAATAGAGGAGATGAACAAGGGAACAGTTCAGAGGGGGAGTCAGAGAGGAGTAGGAGGAGACGAGTTACTGAAAGAAGCAGGGGGAGCTCGTTGTCAGAAACAGCTGGTGGCAGTGTCCGGCGCCATGTATCGCCACCTATGTACAGCCAGCCAACATGCCCTTCAACGTCAGCTGCTGATGCCACCATAGTGCCATCACCCCACGGGATTTCAGCGGTTTGGACATTTTTTAATGTGTCTGCCTCAGATCGGAGCAATGCCATCTGTTGTCTGCTTCCAAAAATTGAGCCATGGAAAGGCCAACACTCACTTAGGGACAAAAGCCTTACGAAGGCACATGGAGAAAAGGCACAAACTGCAATGGGAAGAGAACCTGAGCAAAAGCAGCACACAAAAGAAAAGCCACCTGTCAGGAACCAGCCCCGCAGCACGCCTGCAGATATGGTTCCCGACTGCAGGTTTAACCAGATCGAGAGGGGAAGCAGCCTTAGTCGAGCTGACACAAGGCTGTGACCCCTCAGAACACTTCTCACTGCCACCACTAGCTGCTGCTAGACACTTTACGATTCCCACTCTGCTGTTGTGATCTGCACGCAGTCCGCGTTTTCTTATTTGGGTCAGCTTTGCGCTTAGGCCAAACACAGGAAGCCCGCACACAATACAATCGTACAGTAGCAAGGCACAATAAGGTACTGAACTTATAACGCAAGTTACACTACAGACTCTCTCTAGGCTATGAGCGTTGGCTTAGTACAGCAGAATTCAAACTTATTAAATAAATATTTAACATTCCAAAAAGTGGAACAGTGCAGACAAGAATATATACAAAAAGATTTACAAAACAAAGTAAAAATCACAAAGATAAAAGTTACAAAGATACACAAGACAGTTTGCAGAAAATAAAATGGGATAAACGTTACCAGCATATAGATCTGAGTGTTGTTGCAAGGAGAATGCGGTGCTATCTTCAAAGAACTACCAGTTGTGACTATCCTAGCTGATGTTTTATAGCTAAATTTGTGGCCCGGGGCCACTCAAATGTCCAGATCCAGGAATAATCCAATTTCCTCAGGTGTGACAGCCCATCCTTGCTGGCTATGACATGCCACTTCAAAGCTTTTCCTGTTTATACACATAGACTTAAAAACACTTCACACACTTCCAGCAGGCTGTCATATGTAAACGTCAAACGTTCCTGTGTTAGCTTCCAACTGTAAACACACATGAGAGAAATTGGGGTGAATATTAACGCTAACACTATCATGTATAGATTGAGTACTTAGTAAACTGTTAGTCTTGGACTTCTATATCTGACTGATAGACCAGAAACTGTCCAATTGTGGACTGTAATGGTCATGTAATGAATAGTGACATGTCAGCTGCGGTGGATAGCAGTACCACCGCAGCTGCTTCTGGTTCTCTGCCTGCCAGTCTCCCTGCGCCTCGCCTCCGCTTCTTAAGCCTCTTGGCTTCACTTGCAACTTTTCTGCTGTCGTGAATACTTCGTGTTAGCGCTCAGACCTTAGTCAGTTCCCTAGTGTGTTAGAACCAACAGGAGCTGGGAATTCACACTAAGTTAGAATCGACTTGATAGCTTAATATTGTTAATTACTGTTATTATCTGTGTATGACTCTGGCTAGTTCTGACCAACCTCACTCTCAGTGATTCTGTACCTCTGCCTATCTGATCCTGTTGCCAAACCTAGCCTGATTACCGTTCTGTCTCTGTCTCCTGATTTTGTACCTCTGCCCATCTGACCTTGTTGCCAACTTTGCCTGATACTCGTTTCTGCCTCTGTCTGTCCATTCTGTACCTGACCTGTCTGCCTGTTGCCGATCTGATCTGTCTGACCATTCTACTCTCACCAGGGTCTCTGGTGAGAGGTACAGTACGGGTAGTGCCCACCAGCTCCTCTGGTGAGGTAGTGCAAATACTGCCAGTACTACTGTTACACCAATCACCACACTTAGTGTATTAAATTGTGATTAGGTTACATCACTTCTTAGTGGTATATTAGCATTGCTTAGCTAACACATCAGTATCTATATATCTGTATTATTGGTGATTCTGCAGATCATCATATAATCAGGTATATATCTGTATTATAGGTGATACTGCAGATCACCTGATAATCAGAAACTCTGTTCTTGCTAAAACCAATCGTTACAGAACAGCAGACCAATAATGTCTATGGATGCACTGTGCAGCCAGGTTGAACTGTTAACCACGGCCGTTAACGGCCTAACCAACACGGTTAACGCTCAACAGACACAGATCAACCAGCTATCTGAAGTGGTACGGACCCTTCAGGCAACTAATGCACCAGTGCCATCCCCTGTGGTTATGGAACCTAGAATACCTCTCCCTGAAAGGTTTCCAGGGCATAGGTCGGATTTTCAGAATTTTAGGAACCGTTGCCTGTCCTATTTTGAGTTACGACCTACATCTTTAGGGTCAGAAAGCCAGAGAGTGACATTTATCAAAACTCTGTTATCCGGGGATTCGCAGACATGGGCTTACAGTCTTCCCACTGGTCATGAGGCCCTGACCTCTGTACAGCAATTTTTTAAAACCATGGCAATTATATATGACGATCCCGATATCGTGGTGACCGCAGAAAGGAAACTTAAAACCCTCAGGCAGGGGCATAACACTGTCGAGGCATACGCTGCTGAATTTAGAAGATGGGCTGTGTCAGCTAGGTGGGGACAGTTTGATTTACTAGACTGTTTTTTGACAGGGTTATCGGATTCAGTGGCGGATCTTATGTTAAGTAGAGATGTCGCGAACCTTTGATTTTCAGATCGCGAACCCTGTTCGCGAACCTCCGCAAAAGGTTCGGTTCGCAAAAAAGTTTGCGAACCGCAATAGACTTCAATGGGGAGGCGAACTTTGAAAATGTAAAAAATTTCTACCGGCTGGAATAATGATTGAAAACCTGTTTCAAGGGCTGTAATACCTGGAGGCACACATGATTGAGTAAAATACACATCAAAAGTCCCAGGCAAAAATCTAGATTTCCCATAAACCCCTATTTTAAGGTCAATTTTCAATTACACTCCTCCCTCCACCCTCCTCCTCCCTCCTCCCTCCTCCCTCCACCCTCCTCCTCCCTCCTCCCTCCTACCTATTCCCTCCTCCCTTCTACCGGAGGGAGGAGGGTCTCATCTGCCAGGGAATTATACTATTTCAAAAACCAGTTTACATACCATAGCTGGGAATCGAACCTGGGTCTCACTGTGTGGTGGGCAAGCACCATAACCGCTGTACCACAACAGTAGTAACTGAAGCTTGCTTAGCATTTACTATTTATGCTCAATGCAATAGAAACATTAGGTTGTGTGATGCTGTGTTGTATTTGCAGGTAGGAAACAGGCGTCACACTCCTGAACTTGCAGATTCCAGCTCTTTTATTTACAGCTTGGCTGGCAAACTATAGCAACAAAATCACGAAATAAAACAAAAGGTAACAGAAATCCTAAGCCTGTCTGGCTTCCTAGTCTTCCTCACTATCTGGAAACCTGACTATTCTAGTCAAAAGCAAACAAATGCAACAGTCATTTTGGCCTTCTGGCCCACTCACAGTTCAGTAGTCCCAGGAGCACTCTCTCTGTGTGTCCACTCTCAGGCTTAACATCCACAGTCTGACTTAGAGCAGCAAGCGGCCAATTCAAAAGCTATTTATGCTGCAGCTGCTCTCCCAAGAGTACCAGCCAAATCCTGGCCTGGAGGG
This sequence comes from Hyperolius riggenbachi, assembly GCF_040937935.1. Classification (NCBI taxonomy): domain Eukaryota; kingdom Metazoa; phylum Chordata; class Amphibia; order Anura; family Hyperoliidae; genus Hyperolius; species Hyperolius riggenbachi. The sequence continues at coordinate 102,605,326 of NC_090655.1, read as the reverse complement.
TGTGGTCAAGTGTCCCATCCTCACACACTTGACTGGCTCCAGACTCCCATTTCAATCAGGTTTTGTTCCGGTTAGATAAAGCTTACAGCATCACACCTGTCTGAAGCCTTTTAGCCAATTAACCTGCTCTTTGCCTGAATCCAACATGCAGGTATCTGCCATCTGCTGTGACGTGAGCCAGGCAATGGATCACCCTGTCACACACCCCCTCCCTCTGTCTGACCCTGTTCTGGAGGACATATGGCGCTACTAAACAGTGCGTTCTGGAGAGGGCATCCGCGTTGCCATGAAGTTTCCCAGGCCGATGTTCCACTGAATACTTGAAATCCTGCAGAGATAAAAACCAGCGTGTGATTCTTGCATTCCTGTCTTTGGCCAGAGCCATCCATCTCAATGGCGCATGGTCTGTGACAAGTTTAAATCTTCGCCCCAAAAGATAATAGCGAAGTGCTTCCAGTGCCCACTTGACAGCTAGGCATTCTCGCTCAATCACACTGTAGTTTTGTTCGGCGGGGCTTAGCTTCTTACTTAGATATATCACCGGATGTTCTTCTCCATTGATTTCCTGGGACAGTACAGCTCCCAGTCCCACCTCTGATGCATCAGTCTGGACTATAAACTCCTTGGAGAAATCTGGAGCAAGTAGGACGGGTTCTTCACAAAGAGCTCTCTTCAGCTCGGTGAAAGCTTTTTCAGTGGTTTCAGACCATGTAGCTTTGCCTTCGACTGAACCCTTTGTTAGGTCTGTCAGAGGTGCAGCTTTGGTGGCGAAATCAGGAATGAAGCGATGATAATACCCGACTATCCCCAAAAAAGCACGCACTTGCTTCTTAGACTTTGGACGTGGCCAGTCCCGAATTGCTTGAACTTTCTGGCTTTGGGGTTTCACAAGACCTTTACCCACGACATACCCTAGATACTTGGCCTCTTCCAGACCAATTGCACATTTTTTTTGCATTGGCTGTCAGGCCTGCCTTCTGTATTGAACTCAGAACAGCTTGAAGCTTGGGGAGATGGCTTTCCCAGTCCTGACTGTATACCACAACATCGTCCAGATATGCTGCAGAAAACTTGTGATGTGGCCTTAGGACTTCGTCCATTAAGCGTTGAAAAGTGGCCGGGGCTCCATGGAGCCCGAAGGGCATCTTCTTATAGTGGAACAGCCCTTCTGGCATACAAAAGGCTGTCTTTTCTCTGGAGGCCGGAGTAAGGGGTATCTGCCAATAACCCCTAGTTAAGTCAAGCGTAGTAATATACCGAGCTGGCCCTAGCCTCTCTATTAGCTCGTCAACTCTGGGCATTGGGTATGCGTCGAACTTAGACACCTCGTTCAACTTCCGAAAATCGTTACAGAAGCGTAGTGTGCCATCTGGTTTCGGTACGAGCACAATTGGGTTAGACCAATCACTGTGCGACTTTTCAATTATATCGAGCTCAAGCATTCAACATACCTCTTCCTCTACCGACTTCCTCCGTGCCTCCGGGATACGATATGGTCTTAGTCGTACTCGAACATGTGGATCTGTCTTAATGTCATGATGTATAAGACGAGTACAACCTGGTCGATCTGAAAACACCTCCCTGTTTCTCATCAGAAACTCCTTCACCTCTTGTACTTGGGAGGCAGAGAGGGTCTCTGACCACTTCACCTCGGGGGTCTCTCCCAACTGAGCTACTGGTATTGCAGCTGTTGCTACTCTTACTGGATCCTTCCATGCCTTTAACAGATTCATGTGGTACACCTGCTCCTTCTTACGTTTGTCCGGTTGAAGAATTTTGTAATTCACCTCCCCTATTCGCTCCTTTACTTCGTATGGTCCCTGCCACTTGGCTAGAAACTTACACTCCGTCGTTGGAACCAATACTAGGACTTGATCTCCAGGTTCAAACACCCTGACTCTGGCATTTCTATTATAGACCCTGGCTTGGGCCTCCTGAGCCCGCTGCATATGTTCACGGACGATCGGTAAAACGGCCTGAATGCGATCCTGCATTTTGACCACATGCTCAACGACTGATTGTCGCGTAGGTCGCTCCTCTTCCCAAGTTTCCTTTGCCATATCTAGGAGTCCGCGGGGCTGCCGACCATAAAGTAATTTGAAGGGGGAAAACCCGGTAGAAGACTGGGGCACCTCCCGGATGGCGAACATCAGGGGGGGAAGGAGACAGTCCCAGTTCCTGCCATCCACATCGACTACTCTCTTTAACATGAACTTCAAGGTCTTATTGAAGCGTTCTACGAGACCGTCTGTTTGTGGGTGGTAAACCGATGTCCTCAGCTGCTTAATTTGAAACAGATTACATAAGCCCTTCATGACTCTTGACATGAATGGGGTCCCTTGGTCCGTTAAGATTTCTTTGGGCACTCCGGTTCGGGTGAACATTTGGAAAAGTTCTTTGGCAATATTTTTTGCTGCTGTATTTCACATGGGTATTGCCTCCGGGTATCGGGTGGCATAGTCCACAATAACTAGAATATATTGGTGGCCTCGGGCGGACTTGACAAGTGGCCCCACAAAGTCCATTGCAATTCTCTCAAAGGGCACTTCTATAATCGGCAGGGGCACTAGAGGCCCACGATAGTGCGGTGCAGGAGTCGTTAGCTGACATTCCGGGCAAGACTTGCAATAATCCGTGACCTCTGCGTATATACCAGGCCAGAAGAAGCGTTGCAGGATGCGCTGCTGCGTCTTTTCTGCGCCTAAGTGTCCCCCCAAGGGGTTCCGGTGAGCTAAGTCTAGGACTACCTTTCTGTAAGATCGTGGCACTACCAGCTGCTCTACCAAATCACCCTCCACTTTGTTGACTCGGTACAAGAGTTCTCCTTGCACTGAAAAATGTGGGTATCTCTCCCTAGCTCCCTCTGACTGTGGCACTCCCTCAAGTACAGAGACATTTTCCCAGGCTCTCCCGAGGGTAGGATCCTGCACCTGAGCTGACCCAAATTCTTCCCGATGAGAGGACCTATCGAGCAGGGGAGCTTCATCTTCTGCTTCTGAGACCCCTTCAGGCTCTCCTGCAAACACTGCTAGGGGAGAATCAGACAAGTCCTCAGTATCTATATCTACCCTGTGGGCTTCAACTAGTGCCCACGGCGAGTCAAACCCTAAGCCAGAGTCTTTTGGGGAATTTTCTTTGGTCGGCAGAGTCTCTCTCTTCCACAGGCTTTCGAATAGGGGAAAGTCTCGACCGAAAATGGTCTCATAAGCCAGGCCTGGTGACACTCCAACGACATGGGAAGCCGATCCATAGCTCGTATCCACGGTAACTACTGCTGTAGGGACATAAAAGGAATCCTGAAAAGAGAAATAATTATGTCTCAAAATAATATTCAACAGCTTCACAATGAACTGTCTCTGAGGTTCAGACATATCTGCATATTGCATCAAATACCATTCTACAGCCTCTACACCCCCATCGTGAGGGATGGAGGTGTAGAGGCTCTCGACATCAAGAGTAACAAGGAGAGTCTCATCTCCAGAGATGTCAAGTGATCTCAATTTGGTAAGGAACATGTCAGTATCTCTAATGTAGGATGCAAGAGAGGTAACAATAGGTTGGAGTAAACGATCTACATATTGGGCAAGGGGTACAAATCCAGAACCTACGCCGGCCACAATGGGTCTCCCCGGTGGCCGGCGTGGGTCCTTGTGTATTTTAGGAAGAGTGTAAAAAGTTGGGATCTTGGGTGAGTCCTGTTGGAGGAAAGTAAAAAGGTTATCATCAATAATATTACAAGATTTCGCATCATCAAGTACAGATTTGATACACAGCTGCACTGCTCTTGTCGGGTCCCCCTCCACCTTAGCATATACATCCTGTTGTGCTAATTGTCCCAAGATCTCCTGTTCGTAATACAATGTATCTAACACTACAACTGCACCTCCTTTATCTGCTGGACGTATTGTTCTCTCCGTGCGTTGTCCTAAACCAACTAATGCTATATGCTCCTCCCTACTCAAATTAAAGTCCACACTAAAGGTACCGGCCCTTGACTCTATCCCACCTATCTCTTCCTTAACTCTCTCCATAAACACATCAATCATTGGGTGGCTAGGGGGTGTAAAACGACTTTTGTTCCTAAGTCCAGTGTTCCTCAGTGACAGCACATCCATGTTTTCTCTATTTTCCACCGGAAAGTCATGTCTAGTACCAAAAAAATGCTTTAGTTTGATGTTACGGAAGAAGCGAAACAGTTCCTGATCAAGCACAAAAAAATCTGGTTTATGAGTCGGGCAAAAAGAGAGTCCATATATCAGTACTCGTTCTTCAATGGTAGATAATTCATAGCTGGAGATATTCACTACTAGTGAGGGACCTTCTGGTCCTTTCTTTGTCTGAGGGTCATCTGGCCTTTGGTGCCTACTTTGCTTATACCTCCTGCCCCCTCTCCTTCTCCTCCTCCTCGGCCATTCGGTGAGACCTCCCGGGAGGATGGTAAAAAATCACTGGATGAGGATTGTAGCTCAGAGGTAACTGGTCTAGGGTCCCTCCGTTTAGGGCGTCCAGGTTTAGGATTCCTTCTGCCTCTCGAGGCTCCAGAGGCCCTTTGCCAGGCATAAACATAGCCCGTAGTGTAATCTGAGAGATCACGATGATATTTCGATCTCTTGATCTCCTCACCATTTTTCCTGTACTCCTCCATCTTTTTATTCAAGCCATCGACATATGACTGAAACAAAAGTTTTTGGACAGGGGTTATCCTGACAGGACCCTGATTCCAAGACAACACAAAACTCGTCGTGATCTTAAGCCATTTTTTTATGCCATTTGTCTCTACATACAACACGTGTAGCGAACTGGTTGGACGGGCAATTCGACACCATTGGCATCTGTTACAAGATGCGTTTCCCACGATACCTGAATTTAGGTACCCTCCATTAATGTCTTTCAGAAGGGCTCCTACTGTTAGAGACAAGGTCTTCCATCATCACCAGCCGAGGACACAAGTCATGCAAAACAGACATGGTACTTTTCCGTGCCTCAGTTGTCATCTTTGTAGCCATATAGCTAAAGGTGGGTCTTTCACGCATCCCACCACAGGGGAAAGATTTACGGTTAGACACAGATACACCTGTGATTCTAGTTACGTAGTGTATTTTGTTAAATGCCCCTGTGGATTGGGATACGTGGGTATGACCACCAATGCTTTGAAGGTCAGAATGTCTGGCCATAAGACAGCTATACGTGGCAAGGATATGACCCAGGCTGTGTCCAGCCATTTTGTTTCAGCTAGACACAATTTGTCCCAATTTAAAGTTCAGGTTATTGACAGTGTTCCGGGTAATTGGCGAGGGAGATTAAATAGACAGGATGAGTTGGCCAAAAGAGAGGCCTGGTGGATTAAAAGGTTGCATGTGATGGGAAAGGGAGGACTTAATAGGGAATATGATCTAAGTTTTTGTGTTTAATTTTCCTGTTGAATCTGTAAATAGTGATGTGGGATATTTACTATGATAAGAGGCAACTATTATGCTGTGCTGGGAGGTGTGGAGTACTGGTTGGGAGCATTATAATATTTTTGAATACTCTGATACTTTTTGCAGTGATGTGTTTTTTCTCTTTTTTTCTCTTTCTTTTTCTTTAGTCCCTGTGAGCTGATGGAGGGAAGAACTTTGTGGCCTGGTGAGAATTGTTCTTTCTAGCTATGCGATTTTCACGTGTATAATGTTGTGCATTAGTTCTAGGCGTGACTTGATTTAAGTTCCGCCATGATGCTATGCATTATATCCTTTTTTTGTGCATTCATTTTGTATGCGCCCGGAAGGCATTTTTGCATCGTTTTTTTCGCATTAACATGGCATTTGTATGAACAGTATGCGACTATGTTGCGTTCAGTACCACGCGTTATGCGTCTTTTTGTACGCGTCCATTATAGAGTTATGCGGCCAGGGGGCGTTTTTACGTCGGTTTGTACGCATTATTATTGCGTTGGCATTAGTAGCGGTATGCAGTTTTCTAGCGTCCATTATTACGCATTATGCGTCTTTTTGTACGCATCGTTTTGATAATGCGTTTGGATGGCGAGTTACGGCGGCTATTATGCATTGATATCGCGTCTATAGGAGGCGTATTATGCGGACATTTGTACGCATATACCATGCCATATTATGATGGGTGGGCTGTTGGAGCCTGTCCCTATTGGTGCATGTGATCTTTGTTTACAATGCACTTCCTGCTTTTACATGTGGAACTTTCTCTACCATGCTGCGATGGGCTGTCCTTGGTCAGCTGACTGGGAGGTATGTTTTGATGACATCACACACTGCCTGTTCCCCATCAGGTCCATCCACATGCCCTTGCACTCTGATTTGTGTTTCTGATTTTGAAATGATTGGCTAATTGATGCATAGACCAGTATATAAGGGTGTGGTCATTGTTGCTAACATTGTATGGGCTGTTCGGCTTGAGAAAGAGCTATAACAGCTCGAAACAGCGGGCTGTCGCCGCCAAAGCCTTATTTTTGACCATGCTGTCATTTTATGACTGATCAATAAAGAGCTAATTTTTACTTTTCTACTTCTGGTGGTGCCAGCCTCCTTTCTACATATTGCATTTTAATAAACCGACGCAAACGTCATTTTGTTGATCCAGCTACCCTGCTATTCAGCCACATAGAAACTGAACCCGGGCTTCTGAAGAGTTGCTACTATTGTCGCTAGCTAGAAAGAATAGTGTGTTTAACCGTTTTTATTTGCAGGTCTAGACTTAGCCAGTCAGTGGGCTCCTCTGTCTGATGGTAAGAGGTGCTGGCAGTTATACCCTGAAATAGTGTGTAATTTGTAATTACCGTAACTCACAGGCTCCCTTCTAGTCGGTCTGCTGCCAAAATTCCAGCGGTTTCTGCGCACCAATTGCGACCACAGCTTGCATGGTCTGTGTGCTGAAACCGATTGGAAGGCATTTTGCGGTCCGGCCACGAGGGGTCCTGTGACAGTCATCACCACATATATCCTCACACCACCCTCCTTCTTCTCTTCCTCCTTCAGGTGCTGCATCTTCAGCCGCTTTCTCCCTTGCACCTTCACAGCCACCCTCCTCCACTCCGTCTCTGCCCTTGAGCCATTCCTGCTCCTCTTCCCACAGCAGCCAGGTGTCCGTGAAGGAAATCTTTGAGCGGAAGAAGCCAGTTTCTGCCAGTCAGTCACCCCCTTCCCGGCGTCTGACAGCTGGCGTGGCAGAACTGTCAGCTCGCCAGCTGTTACCATACAAGCTGATGGACTCTGAGGCCTTCCATAAATTTGTGGCCATTGGGACACCGCAGTGGAAGATACCAGGCTGCAATTATTTCCCTAAAAAGGCGATACCCAAACTGTACTGTGAAGTTGAGAGGCAAGTGGTGTCATCTCTGGCACACAGCGTTGGTTTAAGGGTCCACCTGACCACAGATGCCTGGTCTGCCAAGCATGGTCAGGGCCGCTACATTACGTACATAGCCCATTGGGTCAACCTGGTGACCGATGGCAAGCAGGGAGTACACGGCTGTGCAGCGGACCAACTTGTGACACCTCCACGGCTTGCAGGCAGGCCTCCTGCCACCTCCTCTCCTCCTGCTACATCCTCTTCGCTGTCGTCCTCCTCCTTGGCTGAGTGGCAGTTCAACTCTACTGGTGCTGCGATCTCCTCTCCAGTTACACAGCCCCAGCTCCCCAGGGCCTATGCTGCATGCCAGGTACGATGGTGTCACGCCATCTTAGACATGTCTTGCCTCAAAGCGGAGAGTCACACTGGACCAGCTCTCCTGGCTGCTCTTAACAAACAGGTGGATCAGTGGCTGACCAGCTGGAGATCGGCAACGTGGTGAGTGACAACCGCAGCAATCTCCTTTGAATTTGGGAAAGCTGACACATGTACCCTGCATGGCACATGTGCTGAATCTAGTCACTCAAAAATTTGTGTCAAAGTACCCAGGCTTAGAGGACGTCCTGAAGCAGGCCAGGAAGTTGTGTG